>NC_083401.1:63919646-64222906 GCF_020745735.1 Hemiscyllium ocellatum | reverse complement strand
TTTATATTTTCAGTAAGCTGTCAAGGGGAAAATGCAATATCTGGGACAACTCAGGGCATAGCATCCATGAGTAAAATTTGGAACTTGAGAGTTAATCAATGATGCATTCTCAGCTGCTCAATCATTGGCACAGAGATACCATCACTATGTCTGAGAGGTTTGCACTTGTGAACACGGAGTGGTGGAACTCCTATAAGAGAGCAGGAGAGAGAGAGAGAGAGAGAGAGAAAGAGAGATGGAGGAGGGTTGGCATTACTTGGCAGTAGAGAGTGGCAGAGGAAGTACTGGTGAATAAAGTGACAGGTTACTCCAGCATTCAATAAAGCAGTGAGGCAGAGTTTCAGCAAATGCATGAAGATCAGGGGGCCAGAGAAACAGAGACAGGGCAGCTAGGGGGTTCACAAATGGTCACTGATGATTGTACAACTTTCAGCACAATGTGTGACACTGCGGATACTGAAACCACCCATATCCAAACACAGCATGATCTGAACAAGGGAAAGGAAGACTTAGCAGCATAGGGATGATTTGACTTGTTGTTTTCATTTCTGGTGTTTGGTTCAATGCCACATATTATATCTGCTTTTACTCTTCTGACTTTTTAGTGGTTTAATACATGGAGTGAAAAATGAGGTCTGCAGATGCTGGAGATCACAGCTGCAAATGTGTTGCTGGTCAAAGCACAGCAGGTTAGGCAGCATCTCAGGAATAGAGAATTCGACGTTTCGAGCATAAGCCCTAGGCCACTTCCGAGAGCAGCTAAGAGTCAAATCCGCTGCTGCAGGTCTCACAACACATTTATGCCAGATCTGGAAAGGACAGCAGATGTCCATCCCATAAAGATGTTAGTGAACCCAGATGTGTTTTTACAATAATTAACAATGGTTTTATGATCATCCTAGGATTTTTCATTCCAGATTTGTTTTTCTTTTTTAAATATTATTTCCACCATTTGCCATGTTGAAATCTTAATCTTGGTCTCTGAGCATTACCTGGATCACAGAATTATTAGTCCAGGAAAAATGCCACTACACCATTGCCATATTGGACTATAACCCCATATGTCTACCCTTAATGGTATGCTGGCATCAACTAGAATGACTGCCTTATTCTGGCAGGCTCTTGGCCCAGTCATGCTTCACTCCCAACACTGAAAGCATTTAACAGCAACAAGCCAGATTCTATATGACTGGGTTTTCTCATAAGCGAATAACATGAAGAGGTTTCACCCAAGTATGGTAAGAATTTTAACAAGGAAACAATTTGGTTATGAAGAAATCAAGGAACAGAAAAAGTTTGTACTCACCTGAAAATGGAAAAAGACAATGACATCACCAGTAGTACACCTCATTGGTATTAGCCAGGTTTGTGACAGACAGGTTTTCCACTTCTGGCTAACATAGTTGTGCCCATGAATTGAGGTCTTGCTAAGTATTCATGATATGGTTATATATGTAAAACAAGTTCCTGAAAGCTGACCAGACTGAAGCATTCTAAGAAATTAACCAAAACTTTAAGCTACTATTGGCTAAGTCGGGGAGTCAAGGGTTTTGGGAAAGGCAGGAAAGTGGAGTTGAGGATTATCAGGTCAGCCATGATCTCATTGAATGATAGTGCAGATTCAATAGGTTGAATGTCCTGCTTTTGTTCCGATGTCTTATGGTTTTATGATGTTATACTTGCACATTAATTCCAGGAAAAATATACTTTGACCTAAATATAAAAGTTTCTAAAACTTTAATGTGAGTCGGTGTTATTGTGGACTGAAAGTGACCACACTTAATGGGATCTTCCAACTGGTGAGTTGAGAACTCAAAATTAGACTGTGTTACCAGTTTGCTCAGATTACATTTTTTTTTAAAGATTAGATTCCCTACAGTGTGAGGATAGGCCATTTGGCCCAGCAATCCTCTGAAGAGCAACCCACCCAGACCCATCTCCCTCTGACTAATGCACCTAAAAGCTATGGGCAATTTAGCATTGCCAATTCACCTGACCTGCACATCTTTGGATTGTGGGAGAAAACCCATACAGACACGGGGAGAATGTGCAAACTCCACACAGTCACCCAAAGCTGGAACCGAACCTGGGTCCCTGGTGCTGTGAGGCTGCAGTACTAACCAAAGAGCCACCATGCCATCTTTTAACACTAGTACAATTACATGATCTTATTATTAAATCCATATCTGAATCTTTCATTCCAACTGTACCAAGTTAACACTATGTTCCATTTGCACTATTCACCTCACCCATTGAAACTGGGAAGAACAGAAACTTAGGGACTTACTTTGTTCATATATCTTAAAGAAAGGCAGAACTCACATGACATCAGATTATAGTCCCGCAGCTTTATTTGAAATCACAAGCTTTCAGAGCTGACGAAGAAGCAGCGCTGTGAAGGCGTGTGACTTCAAATAAACCAGATGGGGAGGAGCCAGTGTCAGGCTGGGGTGTACACAGTTAAAAAAAAACACACAACATCAGGTTATAGTCCAACAGGTTTATTTGGAAGTGCAAGTTTTTGGAGCCCTGCTCCATCATTAGGTAGCTAGTGGAGCAGGATCACAGGACTCAAAATTTATAATAAAAGATCAAAGTGTCAGACCACTAATGCAATGCATTGAACAAACCTCAATTGCTGTCAAGTTTTAAATCATGTAGAATGGGGGATGCAGATTTCAGATGATTAATATGTAAATTTCAGAAGTTCTTTCAAGTCATATTCCTGAGATAATTTAAGGTGTTGTTTTAAAAAAAAAGTCTTCTCAGCTCCGACAATACATTAAAGATGTGAGGTTAGAGGCAGAGGCTGATAGCCAAGTTTGGTACCCATGAGGATGGCCTCAAATGGGATCTTGGGTTCATGTCACATGACAGGTGATCCCACTACACTATACACACACACACACACACACACACTCTCACACACACACAAGCACACATACACCCATGCACACTCTTACATACGATCACACACCCACACTAATAATAATAAGCGTCTCTCATACACACGCTCTCTCAGACACACATACACCCACACACCCACAACCACCCGCACACCCTCTCACAGGCATATACTCCATACACACTCACACGCACACTCTGTCAAGCAGACACACACACATATGTCTATGGGGTAAATTTGCATTTGATATTTTGTTCAAAAAGCACACTATCTGCAAGCAGTCAATCAATGTGACATTTTATAAATTCCTGCTTTGGAAATAGAACCAGTCTGACTCAAGGTTGTAATACAGCAAAACTCTAACCTCACATCTTTAATGTATTGTCTGAGCTGAGGTGTCTTTTTTAAAAAAAAATAACACCTTAAGTTATCTCAGGAATGTGACTTGAAAGAAGTTCTAGAATTTACATATTAATCATCTGAAACCTGCATCCCCCATTCTACATGATTAAAACTTAACAGCAATCTAGGTTCGTTCAATACATCACATCACGTGGATCTTTTACTATAAATTCCGTGTCCTATGTACCTCACTAACTACCTAATGAAGAAGCAGTGCTCCAAACGCTTGTATTTCCAAATAAACCTGTTGGACTATATCCTGGTGTCCTGTGACTTCTGACTTTGTCTACCCCAGCCCAATGCTGGTATTTCCATGTCTTAAAGAAAGATGGTGGCTAAAAGCTCTTGCTGCTGTATACCCCTACACTACCAAACCCAGCAAACCCAGTGACTCATACCTGGTAAAACACCTCCTGATATGAGTTAACTGTGGCAATTTGCCATTACTTCCACAAATTCTGTCTAATGATTCAATGAATTCACATCTTTTAAGAGCTGATGCAAGCTCATCAGGATCAGTCACCAAAATGGAGGTCTCATACTTGAGCAGCAGGCTGCCAATGGAAAGAATGATTGCAAGTTATGAATAATTAAGGCCAACAATGAACATTTACCATAGTAGACCCTGCTTCAGATGGTTCAGAGTCCTCTCTTCTCCAATCCCACTTCACAGGGAATGAGCTGTGAAGTGGGATGGGAGCTTTCTTGCTCTTCTAGAGATGAGCTTTCTTGCTCTTCTTTGCATTGTGGTCAATGTTTGAATGTCTATCTTGTGATGTGATTATTCAACTGGGCAGAGCACTCAATGTTTCATCTGTTCAAAGCATTATAGAGGCTTATCATGATTTTTGGAATTATATTCTACTTTTCTGGCTATAAGCTTTCACATTCTGTTGTTTGTTGTTTTGTGTTCACTGGACTGAAACTTTATTAGTTGGTTGAGTGTCTTTCAAATTCGTTCCTAAGTATTTCAACAGAATTCAAATAATAATTGTCTTGTGCATTGATCTTTCTGATGTGTAGCACTTTATATTCTCCAGCTGGTCTCCTTTCATGTTGCAGCTGGACAAATGTGGCTGGCCCCACTTTGTCCTAAATATATCATAACAACAGTAAAAGCCTTTATGAGAGATCCTCTACCACATCTATGGCTTATGGGGGTTCTGTTTCAGAAACTCTGGAGTTATCCATTGTAGTGCTGATGAACTCTTGTGGACAAATATTCAGATGTGTGTTGTACGTTTTTCCACAGACTCTGCTGAAATAGGATACTTCGAGACATGCCTAGATGACAATAGATAACAATCATACAAAAACAATAACTTTTTTAAAACATGTATATGTTTTTGAGGTCTGAATCTTGCACTCAGCAACTAAGGGAGTATACAATAAATGTTCCACAAAGAGTAGTTGGAAGTTGCCCTGGCCAACATTCCTAATTTAAGTTGATTAGTGGTTCATTGATTTCATTGCTGTTTGTTAGACCTTATGCTTGAGGTGCCTTCCATCTATGCCTAATTAAGAATTATTTCTGCACTTCAAAGTAGTAGTTAGTTGTCTGTGAAGTGCTGTGGAAAATTTGAGAGATGTATTGAGATGCTATACAAGAGCAAACATATCTTTGCTTATTTATGTGTATGAACAGCTGGAAAGCATAACCCTGACATTCTGTGGAAACTATTGTTGAGTTATTACTCATATGTGGGCCTAACAGACCTTTCAGAGTGATTCTGGTTATTTAATTCCTTTCTTTGTAAGATTCTAATTTTGTGTTATCATTTTTAATCCACTTTTGCATATAATTCAGAAATTAAATGAAAGCTTAAAGATTATTACAGAGCCTTAAACTACCCTAAAAGCCAGCACTTTTGTAAGGTCTTAAGGCAGTCTAATAGGAGACTGAAGATTTGAGCTCACTATCACTCACTTCAGGCACCATGATAGAGGAGGTACAATTTCATGATAGGGCTGGACAAAGTGGAGTAGCCTTTGCATCCATTTCCAGTACCTGCCACCATGACCAGCACTAACAAGATCCCTTGATCCTGACGTGTGTTTAGAAATAACTGAAGCAAATGACTTGTTAGTTCCATTGAACAACTTGTATATTGATGAAAACCAGCTTTCCAGTAAAAATTCAGAGTCAGAATTTAACCTGACCTTTAATTACACTGAGCTAGAAGTTTTGAAACCACAGATGGGGTTCCTTCCAAGGAAAGGGAAATAAATGTTAGAAGGGTTTTCAGATTCCAAACCCACTCCCGCTCTCTTGAAGAAACGTCCCCAACTCTAAGTTTTGTGAACACTAATTTAACTGGTGTATAAATAGATATGTAAAAAATGAGGTCTGCAGATGCTGGAGATCACAGCTGCAAATGTGTTGCTGGTCAAAGCACAGCAGGTTAGGCAGCATCTCAGGAATAGAGAATTCGACGTTTCGAGCATAAGCCATTCCTGATGAAGGGCTTATGCTCGAAACGTCGAATTCTCTATTCCTGAGATGCTGCCTAACCTGCTGTGCTTTGACCAGCAACACATTTGCAGCTATAAATAGATATGGCAGATTGTCAGGGCTGAGAATGGAGGTTGGTCTGAGTAATTATGTGCCCTGATTGAGTGGGCACTATCTATTGTTGGCAAGACATCTCAGGTGTGGCACAGGCCTGAAACCATTCATAGATACAGATTTAGAGGTAATCTTTGAGGCTGTGATGAAGTGGATGGAGGTCCCTGTCCTGGTGGGTGGCAGAATAAGACCATCCACCCAGATCAAGGAGGCCTCAGTCAAGCTGATATAGTGTGCAGAAAGTGGTAGAGTATATGGAAGAGGTTCAATTGCCATATCTGATATGATAAAAAGAGTGCAACATCAAAGGGTATTTACTTTCCAGAAGATATAGTGTCTCACAGCTCAAAGTTAATACTGTTCCTGAACATTGGTGAAGTCTCATTCTAGGACACTTAATAGTTCCTGCAGATTGTCCCAGATTCATCGTTCTGATGAGAACTTGAAAAAATACAACTTTCAATTCACAATTGCAGCAGATGTTGGCAGGAGAGTGCCTTATGTCAATAGCTTTGTCCCCCTTGCAGGAGGAATGGGTTTATAATTTTTATGAAAGGATGGAAGATTTCGGACTTGCCAGTCATCACTACCTTGGAAATAGCCATAGATATCAACTGTACCATAAGTAAATCATCCAAAGAGAGATGGGCATCAGTGATGAAGGAGGTGAATGTATTCATTCTGCGGTGTATTGCATTCCATGATGTCCAACAGCATACTGAAGACTGAGATGGATTGGGAAATTTGAGTACATGCAGGGGCTTGACTCTCCAAGGTAAAAACAAGAACTGCAGATGCTGGAAACCAGATTCTAGATTAGAGTGATGCTGGAAAAGCACAGCATTTCAAGTAGCATCCAAGGAGCAGGAAAATCAACGTTTCGGGCAAAAGCCCTTCATCAGGAATTGAGGCAGAGTGCCTGCAGGGTGGAGAGATAAATGAGAGGAGGGAGGAGGGTAGGGAGAAAGTAGCAAAGAGTACAATAGGTGAATGGGAATGGGGATGAAGGTGATAGGTCAGAGAGGAGGGTGGAGTGGATAGGTGGAAAGGAAGATAGGCAGGTAGGACAAGTCATGGGGACAGTGCTCTACTGGAAGTTTGGAGCTGGAGTGAGGTGGGGGAAGGGGAAATGACAAAACTGGCGAAGTCCACATTGATGCCCTGATGAAGGGCTTTGCCGATTTTCCTGCTCCTAGGATGCTGCCTGAACTGCTGTGCTTTTCCAGCACCACTCTAATCTAGAATTTGACTCTCCAAGGCAAATCCTCATCATCTCCTATCTGTGATCCCCAGGTCCAGTCATCAAAGCAATTACACCAATTCCTCACAATCACCAGCCAAGAATATCAGAGCACAACTACAACCAAACACATGCCATACAAGTGCACACTCCACAAGCACAGATATAGTTACCACAGTAGGTCCTCACACATGTTTAAATTGGGTGATACTGCTTCAGAAGCATTACACTATTGTGTAGGATCTTGAAAAATAGGCAGCTGCAATCAAGCCCAATACAGGATGGAGGATAGAGACAGCCCTGATCTGCTGGACAATGATGCATGTCCTCATAAGTTCATGGAAAGGAATTCCACTGACACCAGTTCCAACAGAGAGGCATTCCCATTGTCAATGCTTTCAGATACAGGGAGTGAATGGATTGAAAATGGAGGAATCATTCAGCTTATGTGGTCCACATGATTCAGTCACATGAGTTGCTCTGTGAAGTGCTATAACTGATGTCAGAGGGCTACACTGAGTCCCCTTCCTAGTCCCAGTTTTCCATTGGCTATATCAAAGTTTTAATTCAACCAGACTGATGACACGCCCAATTATGTTGATCTCAGATTCCATCAAGTTCAGAATTTGGAACAACTCGACCAGATGCTTTCAGTCAACCACAAAGACTACTTTATTGTAAATAAAATTTAATGAAGATAAAACAATATTGACGGTTTGAACTATGTAATTATATGTAAAATAATCACTCTAAGTAAAATAACATAAACTCACACTAAAGTTTGAGGAAAACCAAAGAAAAATTTAAACTCTGCAGATAGTTAACTAAAAGATAATTTGATAAAAAATGTGTTGCTGGAAAAGTGCAGCAGGTCAGGCAGCATCCAACGAGCAGGAGAATCGATGTTTCGGGCATAAGCCCTTCTTCAGAAGAAGGGTTTATGCCCGAAACATTGATTAGCCTGTTCCTTTGATGCTGCCTGACCTGCTGCGCTTTTCCAGCAACACATTTTTCAGCTCTGATCGCCAGCATCTGCTGTCCTCACTTTCTCCTAAAACATAATTTGTCAAAGTGAGAGTTAAGGTAGACAAGCAGGAGGTTGAAAGAACACAGTAAGCCAGGCAACATCAGGAGGAGGAGAAGTCAATGTTTTGGATGTGACCCTTCTTCAGGATGGTGGGCTGGAGGAGGTGGGGATAGGTGAGCACAGATAGAGGGTGCGACCTGTTTGGTCGATGGGAGGAATGAATCCGGATGGTGGCCAGAAGGATGGGCCAATGGTAGGAATGGAATGGAGAGGAAAGGGAGGAGGAGGGGTTGGTATGGAATCAGCTGATGGGAAGGAAGGTCATTTGAAATTGGAGAGTTCAGTGTTGAGTCCTCCGGGCTGTAGGCTGCCCAGGTGGAAGTTGAGGTGTTGTGAGTTAAGTTCACTGAGAAAGGAATCTCCTGGATTGTTGAAAATAGAGTTCTGTTTCCAAAGTTATTCTGCAGTTGCAAGCCAATGGGATTGATCCCATCAGGCCTGGGAACTTATCTACCTCAATGTTTTTCAAGGTGCTCAATATCTCCTCCTCCTTCATATCGGCATGCCTCAGAATATCAACATTATCCTCCCTAATCTTACTATCATCCATGTCCTTGTCCTTGGTGAATATGATTATCAATGTGAAGTACTAATTAAGGCCCACATCCACTTCCTCTGACTCCAAGCATAATTCGCTCATTTGTCCTTGAGTGGACCTACCATTTCCTTACCCTCTTACTCCAAATAAACATATAAAATGTCTTTGGATTCTCCTTAATCTAATTTGCCAAAGACATTTATGGCTCCTTTTAGCCCTCCTAATCCCGTTTCCTTTATTTTCCTCAAAAGCCTTGCCTGATTTCAGTTTCATAAAGCTTATTTACACTTCCTTTCTCTTTTTGACTAAAATTTCAAAGTCTCTTGTCATCCAGGGTTCCCAAATCTTGCCATTATGATCTTTCATTCTCACAGGAATATGCTGGGCCCGAACTCTGACCAACTGGCCTTTCAAAGATTATTACTCATCAGATGTGGATTTACTCTCAAATAACCACCCCAATATAATTTCTCCAGTTCCTGCCTAATACTGTTGTAATTAGCTTTCCCCCAAATTAGCACTTTCAGTTGAGGACCAGTCTTATCTTCCTCCATAACTATTTTAATGTTTATGGAAATATGATTGCTGTCCCAAAAATGCACTTCACTGAAACTTCAATCATTTGGCCAGGTTCATTTCCTAATACAGGTCTAGTATAACCCTAATTTGTCTAACTACAAATTGTTTCTAGAAGTTGACCTTGATGTACCCAACAAATTCTGCCCCATCTAAGCTCCTGGCACTAATGGAGTCTCAGTCAATATTGAGGAAGTAAAAACCATTCACAACAACAACCCTGTTGTTTTTACATCTTTTCACAATCTGCTTACATATCTGTTCCTTTACTGACTATTGGGAGGCCTATAGTATAACCACAGCATAGTAATTTCATCTTTCTTAATTCTGAGTTCTCCTCATATGGCCTTGATGGATTGGCTGTCCAAGATATTGCCTCTTAATGTAGCTGTGACATTTTCCTTAAATCAGTAATGCAACTTGCTCTCCTTTTTACATCAATTTCTACTACACCTGAAATATCTGAACCCTGGAATATTATACTGTTAGTCCTTCTCTTAACCAACTCTCTATAATGGCTACAGCATTATAGTTCCATGTATTAGTCCAGACTCTATGCTCATCTGCTTCACCTGTTATACTAGGAGAAAGTGAGGACTACAGATGCTGGAGATTACAGGTGAGAGTGTGTTGCTAGGAAAGGTCAGACAGCATCTGAGGAGCAGGAGAATCAATGTTTCGGGCATAAGCCCTTCATCAGGAATGAGGCTTGTGGGCCAGGGCTGAGTGGTAAATGGAAGGGGGTGAGGTGGGTAGCTGAGAAAGCGATAGGTGGAAGAAGATGAGGGAGAAGGTGATAGGTCAGAGGGGGGAAGGATAGTCAAGTCCAGAGGGTGGTGCCAAGTTGGAGGCTTGGGACTGGGATAATGTGGGGAGAGGGAAAATGAGGAAGCTGTTGAAATCCACATTTCAACAACACTCAGCAACACATTCTCGAAGAACGCTTGGGAGCGCGGGAGAAAGGAATTTTTGTTCTTTTAGCACAACATCTCAAAATCTCGATAATTGAGTTCAAAATGTAACAGCCTTATTCAAACTTATTCAGAGCTCTCTCTGAAAATTTCAGACAGCAGATATCTCCACCTGAGCCCTTGCTCCTTGCACGTGAAACATTATTGCTGATGCCCTAGTGTCTTACCTCCTTGTTTTAAGTATCTTTGTTAAAATTCAAAGATATTTAGAAATACAGTCAAAGTTATTGTAAATTAATATGTGGATGACACCTGATTATGATGAGAGAGAGTGGCTAATTTCAATTGGGACAGCCCTTGGGGTGCATGCAGGAACTGTGCACTGAAACACAGAGAATGCATGCCATACAGTCTCATTTTGAGCATTCAGTGGCACTGATGATGAGGACCATCTTGTGGTATCCCAGTTATCAAGGGTTGAGGCAATCACAGAAGACAAGGGTGTCATAAGGCATCCTTATAATCAGCAGCCTTCCTAGCCCCACCTCACTGAGATAACATTGTTACAGAAGGACCTAGGGACAGAGGATGCTCCTGCAGTAAAGTCAAAGGTACTGTATTGATTCCATCCTTTTTTTGTAGTTTTGACTGTAGACTGAAAGTGGAAAATAGCAATTGTTTTTAAAAATGCAGTAATCCTTGAACAATTCTTGGCTTTTAAAAGTGGAAAATAGCAATTTTAAAAGCCAAGAATTGTTCAAGGATTACTGCATTTTTTAAAAAGCAATTACTTGACACCCATTGTAAATGCTGTTTATACAGCTTTTGGTTCAAGCAATGAAGAAAGCCTAGTTACTGATGAGCTGGAGCAAAGGGGCTGGGGATAATAGAAATATGGCTAGCAACATGTAGTTGATTGGTCTTTGAAGTGATGACCAGCTATCGATGACAAAGTTGTCCTGCTTGCTAACAGCTATGTGATTAGCTCCAAAATAGCTGAACACCCTGAAGTTATAAATGCTTAGGGAGGTGTCATAAGACATCTGGAAAGAAAGAAGCTGTTTTTGATCTGAAACATTGAACACCTCAAGTCTGAAATAATTGGATGACTTCCCCTTCATCAGTTGATAGAAGATGTGTTTGTAATTAATAAGTCAGTGACCTGTACAAGTGTGAAGCACTCATCTTGTGCTTCCTGTAGACAAGTGAAAGGACATAGAGAATGAATATCAAGATGCAATGTTCTAATCAGAGAAAGGATCACCTCAGCAACCTGTGGACAGGTACCATTGATCTGGCTTCCCAGTCTTTCCCTCTACCTATATTCCTGTTTTTGTGTGTGTTCCAAAGTTTTGATTAGTCGAGTTATGTGCCAATGGCTCATAATTGTCTAGGCTATGTGTATTGGTTGTAAGTAATATTTTTTGCTAAGTACAGAAATCTCATCTTTGCTTGATGTCAAAAGATGACTGGTGAATTCAGGTCATTTTAAAAAAATCTTAAACTTTTCTCATGACTTTGAAAATAGTGCAGCTTGATTTCCAGCATCTATCACAATGGGGCCTACCAGTACCTCCAGTACAAGGATAACCATTATACACACCTCAATCACAAGCCACAACAAGTGAACGGAGTGGCTTCACTGTCCCTAGGACATGAGTGGAGTATTGTGTTGAATTTTATTGTTTATTGTGGCCATGGTCTTGCACAGAGCACAATCCTGTATCAAGCATTACATTGTGCACTTTTTCTATTTCTATTTTTTTTCTACTGAATGGGTGGATCAGCAGAGGGAGTTATTGAAGACAGTAAAAGAATTTATAGTTTAAAAGCATGTAAGCATCTTTATGAGGATAAGGTAAGCAGGTTGGGCATGTATTAATTGGAATTTAGAGGAATGAGAGTTAATATTAAAACATGTAAGATCCAGAGGATGTTTGACAGGGTGGGAGCTGAGAAAATATTTCCCTTTATCTAGGCTAATTAGCATTGTCTTTAAGATTAAAGACTGGGATAAAGGGATTTGCTTTTCTCTTAGTGGGTGGATAGTCTTTCGAACTCACTCCCCTTGAGAGCTGTAAAGGCATGTGCGTTGTATATATTTAAGGCTGAGTTACACAGACTATACAGTTATACAGTAATCAAGAGTCAAAACAGACAGAAAAGCTGAATTTAAGCCACAATCAGATCAACCATAATCTGATTGAATGGTGAAGCAGGCTCCAGAGGCTGAATCAGCTTCTTTCTGATCCCAATTTGGATTATCTTGTGAATATCCCAAAGTGAATCTCACTGAACGTTATTATTTCTTCCAGAGGAGTTTACTGTCCCTCAGGTTCCTCACATGCAAATATTTACTCTGTTAATTTTGGGGAACAATATAATTATTTCAGACACAAAGGCATCCTTTTATTAATGATAAAGCAAGAGAAGAAGGATAGAGTAATGAAAAGAAATACAGAAACACGACGCATGGAAGTGAGTGAAACTCTGGACAGAAGGCATTTCTTCATTGTTGATATGAGTTGAGTTTCTACAGGTGGTATCTTCAATGGAAATGTTCTCACAGGAAGTTCAACAAATTGCATATTACTCTATTCCATCTGGGCCAAACAGGCTCACATGAACTCTACATTGACATTATTCTGATGATACCCTTATCCTCCCACCCCAGTGAGTCCTAAGGTCTTCCTTACACAGGTGGGTATCTTCCTTTTTCCATGTCCCTCTCCTCTTCTTGCTTGATTGAGCTCTATCTATTCAGTTCTTCATCCTCAAGAAGGGCCGATCCTTTCTGGAGGGCCATACCAAAGCAAGTTCTGCTGGGTACAAGAATGAGCAAGACTCTTGTTGGAGCATACTGCAGAGTCCCTCCTTAAGATACCAGAATTGGGTGGCCTGCTCACTGGCTGTCATAGCGAACAGAAGTTTTGGTCACAATATCTGTGCCTTTGTATTGGTGTCTTTTGGAGGGGTGTAGTTCATCCAGTCAAGAAATACCCCCTAAGCTGTAAAATCCACTCATGCAGTTTGATTGTTGGCACAAAAAGATGTGACAGTCTTAGTAGCTGCCAGGAAAGCAAGTGAACCCATGAAAGATGGTTTTATTGTAGTTGCACACCAGATGAACTTTGAGGGAGTGAAAAATCCTCCTGATGAACTTATCATAGTTGCCTTAATGGCTAAATAGATGCAATGGATAATATTCTGCATCTACGGAAATGTAGCAATGGAAGAGAAACCCACTATTTGCTTGCAAGACCATATATATGTCTGGAATTACATTTTCTGTTCAGCTCTGGCAGAATCAGAGACCTGTGAAAGGCAGTGATGCATTATTGCTTGTAAGATGCCGCAAGGTCTGTGATTAAAGGAAGGAGCCAGAAACAAATTCAAGGACACATTAACTTTGACAGGCCTTTGAAAGCAATGTTGTAAGGACTGAGGTTCTCATGTGACAAGAGGACAAATCTGAGACCAGGCATCTGAAGAGACACTTTCCTTGGCACTGTCAACTGACATCTCAATAAAGCTTCAGCATTAAATCCACTGATGACGGGCAATGAATCTTTCATTCCTCTCATCGTTCTCCTCACCTGTCCTGTTCCCCATGTCTGTGATCTTTCTGAAGAAGAGAAAGTGAGGACTACAGATGCTGGAGATTAGAGTCAAAATATGTGAAGTTGGGAAAACGCAGCCAGTCAGGCAATATCTGGGCCTAAAATCTGGGAGTCATGCCCTCATCTGCTGCCTTCCTTGTGCTCAGGTAGCCCCACAATTGTGCTTGGCATCTTCTTTTATGACTTCACAATGCCAGCAGGTGAGCACCCTTGGTATGCCTGACTGCTTACTACCCACTTTCCCAGCAACCTACACTTCTCTGATACCAGCCAATGGCTGCTCCTCCCGCTTAACTGTTCTTCCTTTCATGGGAGCTTCTTCATTCCCTGGTTGGCCAAGTCTGGCTCCTGCTGTACATGGTGCCTTCAAAATCTGAATGAATTTTCATTAAGCTCTTTAAATATCTGATGTTGTCAATGGATTGGACAGGAGTCCAGGACTGTCTTCACCATTCACCCACCCACTGCCCCCCAACATCCACCCACTCAGCACCAGGGATGACAATAGGAAAGTGCCTGGCCTGCATTTGTATTCTTATCCAGCTCCATTCCTGCACCGGCAGGACCTAAAAATTCAGCTCAACATCTAGTGAGTGATTTTGTATCAATGTGAATTTTACAGTTATGAATCTATTTTCCTTTTCATTTTAATTACTTTTCAATTCTTTTAACCCTAAGAGTTAGTTTTTTTTTAAAAACATTGGAAATAAGCCACTAATAACCTCTATGTTGCTAAGGAAAATACTAAGAGCAAGTGAGGGCAGCAGATACTGGAGGTCAGAGTCGAGATTGTAGTGCTGGAAAAGCGCAGCAGGCCGGGCAGCATCTAAGGAGCAGGAGAATTGACGTTTTGAGCATAAGCCTTTCATTAGGAATGAGGCTTGTGGGCTGAGAGGCTGAGAGGAAAATACTAAACCCAGAAAATATGTCACACCTTTAAAGTAAGTTCTATGCAGGTATAAGGAATTGCTCCAAAATACACAGTGCTGTACATTTGGTAAACACAATTTTAAGAGTATGTATGTGATACTTTTCATCTCTTTTAACTATACTAATAGATAGAAATGCTTCCGAACCCTTTAACATGGTGAGACTAATTAAATATAGATAGTAATTTGTTTTGAAGAGTGATATGGCCTTTTTGTGCTTTGGCACCAGCAATGAGTTTAAGATGGATGAAGATAGCTCCGAGGAAGAGTAAACTTTCCTAGTTGCAAAAGCCGATGATATTTGAAGTTTCAAATCCTCTCAAAATGGAGTGACCCACTGCAACCAACTATACATATTCTATTTTAAAATTAGCAAACGTTAACCACAGAGAATAGCACACAATATTTACCATGTTTGCTTACAAAGATTTAAACCTGTATGTATATGTCAGTCAGCAGCCGAAATATAAAGAGCAGTGATCCACCAAATTCAATTCTCAGTCTGTACTGAGTTAATTAATCCCAGCCAGCAGGCTATGAAAGCTACCCTTACAACCTGAAAAGGAAAAACCATAAGTGCTGAAGTATCTCAGCAAGTCTGGCAGCATCTGTAGAGAGAAAAATAGAATTAAAATTCTGAGTGAAACATGATTCTCCTCCCGAACCAAAGGGGTTCTCTCCCCCATGCTGCCAGATGTTGCTAAGCTTCTCCACTCCAGTAACCTATACCTGATTGCTATCATGCAATAAACTACATATTATTGAAAATAAGAACCTCTTCACCTTCAACTATTGAGTGGTTTTCATCTACCACTTTACACCAAATAGACTTTGTAGATTCAGTCAAGAAAGAAGACAGTGGCATCCATCTTCCCAATCCTATGTTGCCACTGGTTAGCATCTTGGGTTCATACAAAGCCTGAGGACCTTAATTGAGAACCTTTCAGGCTTGATTTAGTGTAAGCCTTTCAGTTTTTCAAGATATAACTCTGTATCCTAATCCCATCCTAAATCCATCTATGTGCCTTGATTTTTTGATCTTTAATATCCTTGATTAACAAAGATCTACTGAACTCAGCTTTAAAATTTTCATTGATCTCCCCTGAACTTGCTCTTTGTGAAGGTAATTTGAGATCTCCAATACTCTTTTTGTTCAGAAGTTATTCCTTGTCATTACTCTTGAACAATTTTATGGTCCCTGACCAGATGAAATAGTTTCTATTTTGTCCATCAATTCCTTTAGTCAACCCCACTTAATATTCAAGGAAATACAAGTCGACTCATACAACCTGACCTTCTAATTTTAACCCGGAACAATTCTCATATGCCTGATATGTATCCATTGCAAGATGACCAGGTCCAAAACTGAGTTCCTCTAAGTGAATCCCAAAATGCTGACATGCAGAGTCAATTCACATTACCAATACTCAACTATGAGTTTTGGGGGAGCAGTGTTAAAATATCTTGACTAGTAATTCATAACCACACACAGTTCTCTGGACATGTGTTTGAATCTCACCCTGGCAGATGATGAAACTTAATTCAATAAAAATCTTGAAAATAAAAATAAGCTAACCTAATAGCAACCAGTTAACCATTGTTTGTTGCCATAACAATCCAATTGATTCATTAATGTCCTAAAAGGAAGGGAAAATCTGCCATCTTACTGGTCTGGATGACCTGTGACTCCAGACTCACATAATGTGGGTGATTCTTAACTGCTTGCAATTTTTGAGATTTGTAGCTCAGGTTGAAGTTCAGGTTGCAAACTTGCTCGCTGGGCTGGTAGGTTTGTTCTCAAATGTTTCATCACCATGCCAGGTAACATCATCAGTGAGCCTCCAGTGAAGCGCTGGTGTTCTGCCCCACTTCCTATTTATGTGTCTTGGTCTGTTCAGGTGGATGATATCATTTCCAGTTCTTTTTCTCAGAGGTTAGCAAATGGGGTCCAAATCGATGTGTTTATTGATGGAGTTCTGGTTTGAATGCCAAGCCTCAAGGAATTCCTATGCGTGTCTCTGTTTAGTTTGTCCTTGGATGGATATGTTATCCCAGTCGAAGTGGTGTCCTTCTTCGTCTGTGTATAAGGATACTAGTGATAGCTGGTCATGTCTTTTGATGTATCCTGTTGCTGTTCATGTATCCTGGTGGCTAGTCTTATGCCTGTCTGCTTGATGTAGTGTTTGTTACAGTCCTTGCACGGTATTTTGTAAATGACAATCAATTTGCTGGTTGTTGGTACAGGGTCCTTTAGGTTCATCAGTAGCTGTTTCACTCTGCTGGTAGGTTTGGGGTGCTACCATGATGCCAAGCGGTCAGCGTAGTCTGGTAGTCATCTCCGAGATGTCTTTGATGTATGGTAGTATGGCTAAAGTTTCTGGTTGTGTTTCTGGGCACGTCCTCTTGTTTGAGTTTATTATTTAAGAATAGGAATGAACAGTCAATGGAGAACTACGATAGCATCTACAGGAAAGCAACACACACAGTCTAGTAGTCATCTCTGAGATGTCTTTGATGTATGGTAATGTGGCTAGAGGCTCTGGGCATGTTGTTTCTTCTTGTTTGGGATTGTTGTTCAAGAATTGGTGGACTGTGTTTATCAGGTACCCGTTGTTCTTGAATAGGGTGTATAGGTATTTTTCTTTTGCTGCTTGTAGTTCCTGGGTGCAGTATGTTGTGGCCTGTTTAAATAATATCATGATGCAGCTCTGTTTGTGGGTGTTGGGATGATTGCTTCTGTGGTTGAGTTTCTGGTCAAGAAGGACACCACTTCGACTGGGACAATGCACCTATCCTCGGACAAACTAAACAGAGACATATACAGGAATACCTAAAGGCCTGGCATTTAAACCAGAACTCCATCAATAAACACATTGATTTGGATCCCATATACCAACTTCCGAGAAAAAGAACTGGAAATGATATCATCCACCTGAACAGACCAAGACACATAAATAGAAAGTGGGACAGAACACCAGCGCTTCATCGAAGGCTCATTGATGATGTTACCTAGCATGGTGATGAAACTTTTGAGAACAGACCTACCAGCCCAGCGGGCAAACTTACGACCTGATTCTTAACTGCATTTAGGGAAATTAAACTTTTGAGTCAAATATGACTTTCCTTCAGAACCAAAGGGGGTCTCTCCCAATTTAGGAGAGAAATGGACAATTAGGGATAGACAATAAATGCTGGCCAACTAGTGATAGCCCCATCACATGAATGGATTTTTAAAAATGCATAACTCAGCAATATAGCAATGATCTTAGCTTTATATTCATATCCATCATCCATGTCCCTGTTTCTGGTACGTTTGCTGGACTCAGTCGTGATGAAGGAGTTGCCATATATGCATTAACATCTGTTAATGGAACAGCCAATTTATGGCAGAAATCAGCATGAACACTGCTCAATGGCAGTGTTGCCATCTGAGATTACCATGTTCTCGTCAGCACCTTCATGAAAGCTCACAGAGTTGGACCTACATTAAGTAGAATGAAGAATTAACTCCACTATGGGCATTTAAAGAATTCATTAACTTCCAAAAGTTAGTTGTTACACATTTTCAGTGCCTTTAAATTTCACAGTGTACTGTAACTAGTTTGGCAAGTGCTGAATTACTTTATATTGACTTCAAGCTTGCTGCAAAAGCCTTTGCTCTATAAAATTACAAGTTGGCTTTATTGGCTCTATAAACTACAAGTGCACAAGTAGACTTTTGTCTTGGAGTCAAACATGACCAGGAGATTGAAGTTAGGGAGAGCACAGTGGCTCAAAGTGTCAAGGTCACTAGTTTGATTCCACCCTTGGATGACTGTCCATGTGAAGTTTGCACATTCTCCCTATAACCGAATGGGTTTCCTCTGGGTGCTCCAGTTTCCTCTAACAGTCCAAAGATGTTCAGGTTAGGTGGATTGGCCATGGTAAATTGCCCTGTAGTGGCCAGGAGGTGCAGGCTAGGTGGAGCAGCCACAGGAAAAACAAGATTACAGGGAATCTGGTGGTTTTAGGTGGGACACTCTTTAGAGGGTCGATGCAGACTTGATGAGGTGAATGGCCTCTACCTGCACTGTCGGGATTCTATGACTATGTAGTGTGAGAGGAGGGGCAGTAGGACTCCCCATGGAAGACTATATCTGCTCAGAGTGTGAAAGTAACATTTTTAAAATATTGATATACAGCATGTCTGTGTCCTAGCAATAACAGCATTTATTGCCCATCCCTAATTGCCCTTAAGAATATTGATATGGCATGGATAGAGGATTGGCTGGCTGGCTGGGAGAAGATGAGAGCTGGGAAAAAGGGAGCTTTTTCAGGATGGCAGCCAGTGATTAGTGGATTTCCACAGGGGTCAGTTTTGGGATCACAATGTTATACATTAACAATACTGTCAAAGGAACTGAAGGGTATTGTTGCTAAGTTTGCAGATGACACAAAGATAACTGAGGAATAGACAGTGTTGAGGAAGCTGGAAGGCTGCAGAAGGACTTGGACAAGCTGGGAGAATGAACTCTCTTTAAGCTATGTCTTTTATTTGTTATTTCTTTCTTATTCTTAAACTATTTTTAAAAATAGCACTGTATCGTGGTGACAGTGAAAACTTTTCACTGTATTTTACTGTTTTTTTTCACTGTAAAATACGCGTGACAATAAAATCATCATCATTCATCATCAGTCAATCAAAGAAGTGGCAGATGGACAACAGTGAATTAGGTCAGGTTAGGTTATTTTATTTTAGATTAGGATTAATCCTCGGCTCAACATCGTGATGTACGTTTCTATGTGCTATAAACCTTCTCTGGACTTCCTCTAATGCAAGCATATCCTTCCTTAAACATGGGGCCCAAAACTGCCCACAATATTGTGCTCAGTGTGCAGTTAGGTAAGGACTCAAATGATTTTGACTCATCCATCTACCTGAAATTCATGATGTACTATATTTGAGATGCCTGATATATTGAAGAGGTCATCATAATGACATTTAAACTGCTGCTGGCACAACTTGCAACCTACCTGTAATATCAAAAAATATGAACAGGAGTCAACTATTCAGCTCCCTGAACCTTTGCCTTACAAAGAGAATGTGGCTGATGTGGTGAGGCTGAATTGCTATTGGACAGCAAAGGTGACTTAAAATTATCAACTTTTGTTATCATGACTTATTAAATTATTGAGAGTCTTTGCAAAATGTTGGGCATGGCTGAGTTGCTTTTGAAGCCAACATGGGTGGCACGGTGGCACAGTGGTTAGCACTGCTGCCTCACAGTGCCGGGTTCAATTCCTGACTCAGGCAACTGTGTGGAGTTTGCACGTTCTCCCCGTGTCTGCGTGAGTTTCCTCTGGGTGCTCCGGTTTCCTCCCACAGTCCAAAGATGTGCAGGTCAGATGAATTGGCCATGCTAAATTGCCCGTAGTGTTAGGTAAAGGGGTAAATGTAGGGGAATGGGTGGGTTGCGCTTCGGCGGGTCGGTGTGGACTTGTTGGGCCAAAGGGCCTGTTTCCACACTATAAGTAATCTAATCTAATTAATTAATGACATATACATGAAGGATTGAATCACCTCTTCATGTGCTATAACTGTTCTGCGATTCTCTAAGGGAGCACCTGTCTGATGAGAATTGAGGATGAGCAAGAGCAGAATAGGAGGATTAGAAAGAAGAGAAGGTGGAAGTGCAAAGGAGGTCTCAATCTATGGTTCTTTTCTGCTTGACTGTACATGAAAAATGAATGCTATTGTAATACCGGCATCTTAAATTCTATTCCCCAATCACCAACAGCTCTACATATCATACCTCCCCATGGACAATGACATTGTCCCCTTTCCCAAAAAGCAAAATTAATAACAACACAAAATATCCAGGTTCTGATCAAAGGTCATTTTCTTGAAACATCAATTCAGTTTTTCTAGCATTTTGCTTTTTTACTGTACTTTTTAAACCAAATTTATAAACTAATCCGTGCTACTTTGGCTACAAATATAGAAAGTGTAACCCTACAAGTCTAAGTGTGGTGGGCTACAGTGAGATGTGTGACAGAATTAGTTTACAATTGCGGTGAGACCTATCTCAATGTTGGGAGCAAATTGCATAAAATTTTTATGCTCTCCAGAAGCATTTTGGTGAGATTCTCACGAGCTGGCCAGTTGACAGGGACTAAAGCTTGTTAAATGACACTACTCACCTCATTAACCTTCAGCTTGCTGCTTGTTCTGACTGACCTCCACATTGGATACTGAGCACCAGCAACTCAGGACACAATCCATGGGCACAAGCCACATTTATCCTGAATCCACAGATGGAAACATAGAGTCATAGAGATGTACAGCATGGAAACAAACCCTTTGATCCAACCTGTCCATGCTAACCAGATATCCCAACCCAGTCGAGTCCCACCTGCCAGCACCCAGGCCATATCCCTCCAAACCCTTCCTATTCATATACCCATCCAAATGTCTCTTAAATGTTGCAATTGTATCAGCCTCCACCACTTCCTCTACTAGCTCATTCCATACCCATACCACCCTCTGTGTTGCTTAGGTCTCTTTTATATCTTTTCCAAGCATCCAGCTTGTACCAAACTCTAAGATACCTCATGACATATCTCTGATGCATTTATAGGATGCTTCTGCGCTTCAATGCTGCAGCTCGGGCTGCACTGGCAATTGGTGTTGAAAAGCAAAGATACTTTGCTGTCAAAGAGAAATACTCAGCTTTAGGATGGACCAGGTTGCATCTCTAAGCTCTTCACTCACTGTCATAATGTTCACTAACTATGACGTTATCTGGATGCTCACAACAATGCTGCCATGGACATTTTGTGCTTTGCTCCCCTCAATGAGAGATACCAGGCTATATTGTTGCAGTCTTGCTATGCCATGTAGTACAGAGCCAAAGTCTGGCATAAAACCAGGAAGCTTATCACAATTGTCCAAAAAGAGTCAACCAGTCTGGTTTAAAATTAAACAAACCTTGCCATTAACTAGCTGATGTTACCATACAGGTCCCTCCTTCTCAACCTCATCCCTCACCTGAGGTTAAACCACTACCAGTCAACTCACTTTCATGAAAGACCAGCACTACAATTGTCTGGGACTATGACATCTTTACCTTACCATTAACTAGTGCATTCTGCATGGCAGCACCATTACCAATCAGATTCCATATGCACTGTCCTTTCATATAACATAAATGTACATTTTTCCTTACTTTGGTACTTCTTGTGAATTCTTCTGATGAGTGCAAGACAAAAATGCTTTGACAAAAAATGTTTTTTTTTTCTCAGCAGTACTTTAGTTCTGTACTAACAAGCATTTGTATCTGTTTCCATGTTTGGCTTTTGGAATGTTTTGCTGAATCTGACTCTGTTCAAGATGAACAATAAACACCAACGAACATTGGCATCAGTGTGTAATGAGTACAAGATGTATCGTGACAGTTCAGTAAGGCTGCTTTGAAAGCATCTTCCAGCTCCACAATCTCTGCCAGCTGGAAGGACAGGGGCATGGGAACACTACCACCTGTATTCCAATTAAGCAGCATATCATCCTGGCTTCACCACTACTTCACAGTCATATCATCAAACTGTAGGAACTTCCTTCCTACCAGGACCGTGTTGGTGTATCTGCAGCATATGGATTTCAGTGGTTCAAGAAATAAGCTCTTTACCACTTTGTCAAGGACAGGATCAGAAATAAATGTTCGTCTTGCCTGCAATGCCTTTGTCCCATGAAAGGATAAATGACACAAATATGTCATAGAGAAAGAGCAAGCAATGCCTTTTATCAAAATATCACACATAATCTTGACATCAAATGAAGTAAGTTGTGACTTTAAATGACAAAAACTTTATTATGAGTCAGCTTTCTAACTAAAGGATCATCAAAACTTCAAATAAGAAATTTCAGGAAAGGTAGTGCAAACAATCCTTGTTGCTATGCAAAACCGAATTGTTCTCAAGTTACAGTTAGCTCTGCTGTTACATTTACTTAGCACACACTGCTATTTGCAAATAATATGATGGCTAGTTTATGAAAAAGGCCTACTTTGGTTCTATACTTGGTACAACAATGGAACAGAACTAAATGAGAAAATGATATCTTGTAAACTTGTACTTGCAGTTAAGTCATGGAAACAGTTTCCTTTTTTTCTGGAAATAATGTTTACTTTTCCAGTAACTCTAGCTGTGGTCCAAATAATGTTCAACTTCCAAATGTTAAATTGTCCTGTGACAAACAGACTGTGGTGTGCAGATGGCAAACACAGCTCTTTTCGTGCAAACAAAGGCTTGAAAAGAATGAAGAGTTGTGTCCTGAGTAATTGAGGAATGCTCTGAGAATGACAATAATGGCAGGAATTCCCACCAACAATGGCAAACTTGCTGGAAAAACAACAGAATTTTACCTCCTGCAGCCATGGGTCAGGGCCATAAATTATTGACATTTTATGTCAATTTTAACACTATCTTTGGCAGAAATGTCACTAGTTTGGTGACAAATTTAAGCGGTAATCCACAGCTCATTTTATTTATCTCTACTAATAATTTTATACCATAACATTTCTTTTAAAATTGAAGAAGTTAAAGTAGTGAAAACAACAGTCACTTTCTTGCTTACTTTATCACAAATATTAACTTTATTAACAAAAATCACACTGACCATGAGAACGCAGGACAAAATGTATGTTCCCCAGGAGAAAAACTCCATGTTAACATTCCTAATTTATCATATTTTCCATATAAGCAAACCACTCTATAGCTAAATATCTAATCTCCCTTTTTTTTATCTCCTGCAGTAAATCATTTCATATATTTGACAAGAAGAGACAGTACTTTCATGGATTTCAGTGTGATTACTATACCATCTAATACAGTAGTGACAAAAGTGGAAATTTACTCTTTGGAAGTGATGGGTTGAAATTTGCTTGAATAACATTGGTTTTAGCAGCAATGCATGGAGTTCCATAAATTCCCCTGTGGAAGATAATGCTTAGACCCTCACTTATGCCTTTTTTACATCCTGTGTAAGATGGCAGCCCTGGCAACAACCAGTTTTGGCTAAAGTCCTTATAATTCATTGGAAAGATCAACCATCTGTACAAACCAGTGACATAGGTTTCTTACCAATTACACACAGATTTTTCCTATCTGCAAAATTTAAGCCATTATTTCTTGTTGAGATTCAGCTAGGACAGTTACTCTCTGAAGATCCTGGGCAGACAGTGTTGTGTTATGTCACATGTTTCAATTACACTCTACTTTTAAGATGGTTCTTTGACACCACATGTGACAATCCTGTATGAAGGTTACCACCTCACCTTCAGACACTCTTTCTGTGCAATCAGTTCAATTTGGTTAGATCAGTCAGTTTTGTGTGTGATGCACAGTAACATTAGTACCCAGATTTTGTAAGTCTGTGATTCATAGTCTCATAAAGACTTAACTTTGTAACTAGACGTCAGATATCTGACTTTAAAAGAACTTGATTTTTGACATATGTATGTGGACTAATGTATATATTAAATCACAAATGGCATCAGATATGCCCTAAACCTAAGAATGCTTCTCTCCTTTCTCTTCCTCCCTCTGCCTCTGTGTGACCTCTGATTATTTTCCCTATATTTAGAGAGAATGTCAATTACTGCACTCTGTTGTGTAGAGTCTTCAAACCAGCATCTGCCACTCCTCTCCTTTCAAATTTCAATTTGAAATTCAGTTTGAAACAACAATAGAAAATCCCAAACAAACGTAAAATACGGCCTGCAAAATGTAAACGGTGACCAGCAAACAAACTTACTAAATTGTTGATGAGCCATTTGTATTCATTTCTGCAGTGTACAACAGCATGAAATTAAGAGAAGCACTTTAGCTGGAGTTCTAAAATAACAGGGGGTGCTGGTGGGAATTGATCAGGGAAGATTCTGAGAAAATGTCAGTGCAGTCACCACATCTGAGAAGGGTATCATAGAGGCCACGATGCTCAACAAGAGGAAGAGCATCCAACAGAGGGCCCTGATGAGAAGTGACCAAGACATCGCTTGGCTGGCGGGGAGAAGTCAAGACCTGTGAGATTCGTTATTTACTCCCAGTTGATCCACACCAATGCACACTGGACAAGGGGGATGGGGGTGAATGGAATTGAGACTGTTACACACTTCCTTCTGGAATGTGCCTTTGCAAAGTAAGTGTGGACAAAGTTGCAGTGGTTTGTGTTGAAGTTCTTCTCGAGCAGATCCATGACGTGGAATTCTATGCTATATCGTTCCTCAGGACGCACACCAAGACAAACATCAACTGTGCCTGAAGAACCATCGACTCAGTGCAATACGCACTTTGGTCTGCCTGAAACTTGTTGGTCTTCCAGAACAAGGAGTTGACCCCAACCGAATGTTGCAGACTGATACATTCTAAGGTTTTGAGGAATGCATGAAAGCTTGGAGCAGTTGTCGCCAAGGCATAGTGGGGAGAGACCACATTCTGTGGTCTTCCTGCTGAAGATAAATGGGGGTCTGTTCAGTTATTGGACTCTCCCAGTGTCTCAAACACATGTAAATATTGGCATTGTATACAAGAGTTTGTTAGAGTCAAAGCTCAATATTTTTTATTTGATTATTTGATGTGCAACTGTACAGAACTGATCTTCAATTGTGACAATGTATGTATAAACAAAGAGTTTGTAAGAATTTTTGAGGAAAAAAGATGATTCTAGGAGATGTTAGTGCAGTCACCAGGACTGCTAATTTTTTTTAGCAACCTGACCTTGATCACAGCTTGGAACTGGAACCAGAGTGACTGGAGCAGGATAAGCTCTGGCATGAGGCATTCAGGCCTAGTTTCTAGTAGTAGTCTTACATTACACAGGGAGTATCATGGGAGCTGAACTTTGTGACATCACACATTAAAACGTGACATGATGGACAGCAGAATTCCTGATTAGTATGTAACAGTCAGGGATTCATTTCTTCTCTTACCTTCAATTACCATTACCCTTTTCATACACATAAAGTTTTAGAGCAGTGGAATTTAGGCCAGTGGTAGATTAGTTCAGTGCTAAGACTTACAATAGCATCGAGACTGTTGTTCACAGGATTGAGTATTTAATTGTCTTTATTAAGAATGTAACACCATGGACCATCAAGTAAGCTGTGAATTAATTTTATCGAAATTTATCTTTAATTAGAGAATTGCCAGAGGGTAACAATGGCAGTTAGCAGGATAGTTTGCTTTTCATGCTGAATGTGGGAAATCAGAAACCATTCATACATCCCTGATGACAACATTTTCTGGGAGTGTGTTCAATTGCAGCTTCTGTTGGACTGCATTGATTGGTTAGAGTGGTAGCTGGAGACATTCAGGTGTATGCAGGAGGTGGAAAGCATCAACAGACAGAAGTTTTAGGGACATGGTCACATCCAAGGTTCAGGCAGATAGATGGGTAACTGCTAGAATGGCAGGAGTTCCCTGTAGCTCTCCCCCTCCCTAATAATTATACCTTTTAGATACTGTTAGGCAGTTTTGCAAATCAGGGAGTGGCCATAGCAGCAGCCACAGCTGTGACACTACAGCTGGCTCTGTTGGACAGCAGGGAGAGTCAAAATGCAGTAGTAATAGGGGACTCCATAGTGAGGGGTTCAATTCAGAATTTCTGTGCCTGCAAAAGGGACTTCAGATGATGGGTTGCCTCCCTGGTTCCAGGGTCAAGGATGTCACTGAGTAAGCACAAGACATTCACAAAAGGGAGGATGAGCAGCCAGAGGTCGTGGTACACATTGGTTCTGATGAGACAGGCAGGAAGGGTGATGTCCTGAAAAGGGAGTTCAGGGAGTTAAGTAATACATTGTAAAGCAGGACTTCCACGATTGTAATCTTGGGATTACTCCCTGTGAAATTTGCCAGCAAGGCTAGCAAAAAAACATGGCTAAAGAGCTTGTACAGAAGGGAGGGCTTCAGATATGGATCATTGGGATGTCTTCTGGCAGATATCTGCTCCACCCTCCCCACTGACCTATCACAATTACCTCCCATCTGAATAGACCTATCGCGTTCCCAGCTACCTTCCCCCCTACATTTCTGATGAAGGGCTTATGCTCAAAACATTGATTCTCCTGCTCCTCGGATGCTGCCTGATCTGCTTTGCTTTTTCAGCAACACGCTCTCAGCTCTGACCTCCAGGATCTGCAGTCCTCACTTTCTCCTAGGCTCCTCAAAGAAGAAATAGACTACCCTGCTGAATGGCATTTTTACCCTCTTGCAACTCTCTAATTGAAGATAGCTGTAAATTATTTTAATGAAAAGTTAACGATATGGTCCCTAGTGTTAGATCTTACTAAAACAATTAAATATTCAATTCTGTAAATAACAGTCTTCATTCTACTCTAAGTCCCAGCAGTGTACTACTCTACTAAATTTATAAAATTATGAGAGGCATGGATAGAATGAATAGTCAGACTCAATTTTCTCAGATGGAAATATCAGTTACTAGGGGCCATAGGTTTAGGATAAGAGGGGGCAAGTTTAATGATATGAGAGTCAAATGTTTTACACAGAGGGTGTTAAGTCCTGCGAATGCGCTGCCAGAGGAAGTGACAGAAGCAGAAATAATAGCAACATTTAAGAGGCATCTTTATAGATACATGAATAGGCAAGGAATAGAAGAATATGGACGGCTTTGAGCTGGAAAGTTTTCTATTTAGAATGATATCATACTTCAGCACAGACTTGGTAGACCGAAGGGCCTATTCCTGTACTGTACTGTTCTCTGCCTTTTGACACTGTTGGATATCAAGTCAGTGTTTAACTGACTGATGTCAGAGTCTGCCAGGTCTGCATGCCACTAAGTCATGTCCCCTTCATCCTTGTACCAAGATTACAATTCCTGCAAATGTTTGCAATGGCATAGACACCATTTTGAAGTTTCCAAATAGGCATTATTGAGGCTGATTTCTCTTCAGCACACAGATTAATACATTCTTGATAAAAAAATCAGACATTTGACAAACATTTGACATTTGTATTTTCTTGGTTTTGTTTCAGTCATAAGTACTCAGTTTAAACAAATAATTGTCGGCCCGTAATTTCCACAGCTCTAAGATTTTCTCTTCAGACAGTTGTCATGTTGCAGGAAGAAACACAGCAGGTTCTTGTTATGGTTTGAATTCATGGTATTCAGGAGAACCTACATTGGATTATTCTTTCAAGGACTGGAGAGTTATGTTTTCTCAACAAACCTAAAATTGCAAATAAAATGGCCTTGGGGTGGTTTGCTGAAGTTTTGAATTATCCTCACAGCATGCTAGAAGTGAATGTGCTTTCTTTATAAAGTATAATATTCAGGAAAATTGGATCGCAGTTGAAATGACTCCACAGAGGCCAGTATTCCATCACCAAATCACCCTTTGTTTACACGCGCAGATCCTTGACACTGATCCAGCTCCCTTAGAGACATCTCTCAGAGTGAACAGAATGCCTGACACCCCTGTTTATATCTATCAGCCAGGGCTCCCTGATTGGACCAGATTTACAGCCCCAATCAGGGAACTCATATTCTATGAGGTCCACCTGGTTGACCTCAATATAATCCCGACAGCGTTGTTGAGAATACATTTTATGATTATTGTAACAATTTAGATTCCTTTGGATGTCTTCTGTTCTGCAAAAGCAAAAGGTATTTGCCATTAGAAAGTCTGCAATTCCTGTGAAATAACTCCACAGAGGCCAGTCTCCTGTCACCAAAGTCACCTTATAGTTACATGTACACAGTACTTGGCACTGATCCAGCCCTCTCAGAGTGAACAGAACCTCTGACAGTTCTGTTTATAGCGGTCAGCCAGGGCTTCCTGCTTGGACCAGGTTATCAGCCCCAATCAGGGAACTCATATTCTATGAGATTCAGCTGGCTGACCTTGTTACACTCACTATATCATTCCCCCTCTATGTCCAGGGCCATAGCTTTTTTTTTCCTTCTAGCCTGTCCTGGAATGTTTTTGCAGCAGTCCTCCAACTCAGCCTCGGGCGGTACTGGATAGCAGTTCGTCTCTTACATTTACTCTGTTTGGGTGTTGTTGGATACATATGTCTGTCAGAAAGTGATGGTATTTTGACATTGCTATTTAAGGGGAGGCATAGAGACAGAGAGAGCAATTGAGAGGAAAGGGTGTTTGCTGGCCTGCTGATACGTTACAAGCTTTTTTTAAAAAAGTTTCTGCAGGTTTAAAACATGCCATGGCAGATGGTGGTATTTGAATTCAATAAAAAAAATCTGGAATTAAGAATCCAGTCAAAACTACCGCCAATTGTATAAAACATAGAACAGTACAGCACAGGAATAGGCCCTTTGGCTACCAGATCTGTGCCAACCATGATGCCATTCTAAACTAATCCCATCTGCCTGCACATAGTCTATATTTCTCCTTTCTCAGTCTGTTCATGCGTCTATCTAAATGCCTGTTAAACAATGTTTTCGTGTCTGCTTCTACCACCTCCTCTGGCATTCCAGACATTTACTAACCTCGCACATCTCCTTTCAACTTTCCCTCTCTCACCATAAAGCTCTGCCCCTAATATTTAACATTTCTATTCTGGGAAAAATCACTGACTATCCACTCTATCCTTGCCATTCAATTTAATGCACTTGCATGAGACCACTCCTCAGCCTCTGATGCTCCAGCAAAAACAATCCACTTTTGTCCCACCTCTCTTTATAGCTAATACACTCCAACCAGGGGATGTTCTGGTAAACCACTTTTGCACTCTTTCCATAATGTGGCGAGCACAATGACACACAAACTCCAAATGTGGCCTAACTAAAGTTTTATGCAGTTGTAACATGACTTGCCAACCTTTGTACTCAGTGCCCTGACTAATGACCAAGCGTGCCATACAACATCTTTACCACATTATCCACTTGTGTTGTTACTTTCAGGGACTAAGGATTTGCACCCCAAGATCTCCCTGTATATTAATGTTCCTCAGTGCCCTGCCATTTACTGCATATTTTCCTCTTGCATTTGCCTTCCCAAAATGCATCACATCACACTTGTCCAGGTTAAGCTCCATCTATCAATTCGCTGTCTAAATTTCCAAATGAAGTATATCCTGCTGTATCCCTTGACAACCTTACTCACCATTATCAACTTATGTGTCATCTGCAAACTTACTAATCAACCACCTACCTTTTCATCCAAAACTTACAAACTATAGAGGTCCTTGTGGTACATTTCAGATAACACCCTGCCACAAATACCCTCGCTCTTCTATGGCCAAGCCAAATTTGTATCCAACTTGCCAAGTCACCGTGAATCCCATGTGCCGTAATCTTTGGAAATAGCCGACCATGAAGGACCTTGTCAAATGCTTTAGTAAAAACCATGTACACAACACCCAATGTCCCCCCTTCAATCATTTTCATCACTTTGTCAAAAAATTCAAACAAGTTCTCGAGACGAGACATTTCCCCCTGCAAAGTCATGCTGACTATCACTGATTAGTCAATTACTGCCAGTGCTAAACTATAGGAAACTATATGTTATGAATCCAATTGAACACCTGCTAAAATGTGGGAAACTCAGTTGACATTATTTAAAGATAAAAATGCTTCTTCAATCATAAAACCTCCTTAAAAGCTGTTAATAACTAGCTCACCTATTACCATTAACACCTCTGCCTCTACAGTTTATATCTCTGGGGCACTTTGTGGCTGGGTTTGAGATTTTATAGATTATAATTTCTCAGCCAATCCAAACATACATTATCTCTGAGACTAATCACTGTTATTTCCTCATACAGTGCTGAAAAAATGTAGAAACCATTCTGTCAACATGCCATCTATTAAGATTTTTTTGAAAAATACTTTGATCTTAATTAGCTTAGTTTAAGATAAGTATCAAAAGGTGACAGAATCATGGTGTTCTTTCAGCATATCCCAAAAGCGAATCTCCCTCGCGGTAACCTTGAATCTCTGACCTTTGTTCACAGTGATTGTGGCTCCACCTGGTGTCCTCCATCTTGTGACTGTACACTTAGCTTGACCGCATACTTTTTTTTATTGTCAATATTACTGAAAACATTTCCATTTTCATGAGAGATCTGTTGACACAATGCATGTTTTCCAGTGAATTCCTCTAAAAAAACATGTTCATTTCCAGGATAATACTGGTCAGCTGATTACTTTAAGAAATGCTTTGGGTTCATTACCAGACAGTAAGTAGGTGTAAGTGGAATTCTTAGTGCTGCTGATGTTGTAAGTTAACTTATCTCCAAATATTAGGAATATTCCAAAGGACTGTTGGGAGTAACAGTAAGCTGCATGAATTTTAACTAAAAGGTTGGTAGTGAGCTATTTTCTACTCAACCAGGTTACCCAAAAATCATTAATTGGCTGTTGGGCTATTAATTAGATTGAAGTGAACCTTCCATCTCCATCAGGGAGCCATTCCTGTCAGCAATCATTGTCAAGCAACTCTCTAGTCTCAGCAGTGCCATTGGAACTAGAATTGCAGGCAGCCCTCAAAGAAAAAGTACCAAGGACTCAGGATTTCTGGGTATCAGGGTGCTCGAATGAGAGGCAAAATGCCTCCTAATCCCCACAACTCTTAACCCAGCAGCAAGGCCACAGAATCACAAATTTGTTACACTGCAGGAGGAGGCCATTCAGTCCATCCTGACTCCACTGAGTTTATTAAACAAGCACAATGACTACATGTCAATCTCCTGCCTTTCCTCTACACCTTTTCATACCATTTCTATCCAAGTAATTAACCAGCGCCCTCTTGAATGCTTCAATTGAACCCACCTCCACCTCATTTCCAAGGAGTTCATTTTATACTCTAAGGACTGAATTTTTCTCACATCTCCCTTCCTTTTCTGCACATCACTTTCAATCTATGTCCTCTCATTCTTGTTCCTTTTACAAGCGGGAATAGCTAGTCCTAACCCAGCCCACTCATGATTTTGAAAACTTCTATCAAACTCCTACTAAAATGCCTCCTTCCGGCCTTCTTCAGGATGCAGGAGGCAGCAGATGAATTGAACCAGTATTTTGCATCAATCTTGACTGCAGACGATATATGTAACATCTGAGAATAGCAATGATTCAGGAAATGGAAGAAAGGGAGGAACTTAACTCTGTGTTCTGCCTGTATTGCTCACAAGACAAAGCTTTTCACTGTGCCTCGGTAAATGTGACAATAAATTCAATTCAATTCAACTCAACTCAGGTGTATTGACTCAGGGAGCCCGACTGGAAAGGAACATCATTTGCTATTGAAAACTAAAGATAAAGCCACTACTTGTCATGTGCATAGGTTAATCCCAGCCCAGGACAGACATTTCTGCAGACCCCACCCTGGGTATGCTTTTTTTATCCTCATCCGGAAGTGTGATCACACACAACCAAACTGCTTTCCCACCACAACTGTTTATAACTATCAAAAGCCACCAGTACAATACCCATGTGCCCAACTGGATATTTACACTGAAAGCACAGCTGGTCAGGCAGCATCTGAGGAGCAGGAAAATCGACATTTCAGGCAAAAAGTCCTGACCTGCACTCTCAACTCTAATCTCTAGCTGTCCTCACTTTTGCCTATTTACATGCAAAGCCTGTCTCAGGCAATGCAGACAATCAAAAGTGAGGTGGGACCTGGGGAGGGAGAGCAGGAAGGAGCTAAATCAAATTCAAATTAGACGGAGAAGTAAAGCACTGTATTCCCCAGGGTGCCCATTTCTCTCTAAAGGCATTGAGAGCACTGATGGATACCATGTGTTCCCTCTCCAAGGACATCTGGACACATACATATGTCCCACAGAAGAGGGGCAGACAGTTAGCATATATCACCCCTCCACAGCTTGTACCTGTTTATAGTCAGCCTGGCCAGACCCAGGAGTAGACCCATGAGGAGACCCTCCGATCTGCCCACACCCCATGGCACTGAAATTGAATTCAATTTTCACCATCTACAGTGATTGGATTTGAAACTATGTCCCTGGAGCATTAACATATGGCTCTGGATTACAACCTCACCCGTGGAGCCAATTGGATAATATGAGCAAAGCCTGTTAATGGGTCCACTGTGTTTTTTCTTTCTTTGTTCATTTCCTTTGTGGCCAGAGTTTTGTTTTATAAGGGGCTCAACTTCCCTACTCAAAAAGAGAGGGAAACAGAAAGCAAGAAAGTACAGGCAGGTTAGCTTAATATCTGTCCTTTAGAAATTTTCGCAGTTATATAAACATTAGAGCAGAGCACTTTCAAAATCAAAGTTCAAAGTAATCAGGCACAGCTGACAGGTTTTGTCAGGAGGAAATCATATTTAAGCAAGTTTTGAAGGTCCTCGTGGAATTAACACAGGCTGTGGATAAAAGGGATCCAATGGATGTAACGTACTAGATTTCCAGAAGGCATTTAATAAAGTGCTGCATCATAGGTCATAGTGTAAAACAAAAGGAACAGCATATTGACATGGATAATAGATTGGCTGATTAACAGGAAGCAAAGAGATCGTTAAAATTCACTCATGGGACATGGGTGCCATATTTATTGCCCTTAGTTGCCTTGGTTGCCCTTGGGAAGTTGCTGCTATGCTGTCATTCTTGAACTTTGACAGGCCACATGCTGTAGGATGACCCACAATGCAGTTAGGAAGTGAATTGCAGAATTTTGACTCAGTGACACTGAAAGAACAGCAATATATTTCCAGGTTAGAATGGAGAGTGGTTTGGAAGGGAACTTGCAGGTGTTGGTGTTCCCATGTATTTGCTGTCCTTGTTCTTCTAGATGCAAGTGGCTCTGGGATTGTAAGGTGCTTTCGAAGGATTTTTGATGATTTTCTGTATAGTGTAGGCATAAATGTCTTCTTTCCAGTTGGTAAAATGTAGCAAGTGGTGTGCCACAGGGATCAGTTAGGAGAAAGTGAGGACTTCAGATGCTGGAGACCAGAGTTGAAAAGTGTGGTGCTGCAAAAACACAGCAGGCCAGACAGCATCCGAGGAACAGGAGAATCCATGTTTCGGGCATAAGCCCTTCTTCAGAAATGAGGCTGGTCTGCCAAGTGGGCTGAGATAAAAGGTAGTGGGGGGGGAGGGGGGGAAGTTTAGGGGAGGGGTGTTCGGAATACGATAGGTGGAAGGAGGTGAGGGTGAGGGTGATAGGCCGGAGAGAGGGTAGGGGTGGAGAGGTCAGGCAGAAGATTGCAGATCAAGAGGGCGGTGCTGCATCCAGGGGTTGGGACTGAGATAAGGTGGGGGAGGGGAAATGAGGAAGCTGGAGAAATCTACTTTCATCACGTGTGGTTGGAAGGTTCCTAGACGGAAGGTTCCTCGGCGCTCTTCCTCCAGGCGTCGTGTGGTCAGGGCCTGGCGATGGAGGAGGCCAAGGACCTGTATGTCCTTGGCAGAGTGGGAGGGGGAGTTAAAGTGTTCAGCCACGGAGCGGTAGGGTTGGTTGGTGTGGGTATCCCAGAGGTGTTCCCTCAAATGTTCCTCAAGTACTTTCAGGGAACACCTCTGGGACACTCCACCAACCAACCCAACTGCCCTGTGGCTGAACACTTTAACTCCCCCTCCCACTCCACCAACACATGCAGGTCCTTGGCCTCCTCCATCGCCAGACCCTGACCACACGACGCCTGGAGGAAGAAAGCCTCACCTTCCGCCTAGGAACCCTCCAACCACACGGGATGAATGTAGATTTCTCCAGCTTCCACATTTCCCCTCCCCCCACCTTATCTCAGTCCCAACCCCTGGATTCAGCACCGCCCTCTTGACCTGCAATCTTCTTCACAACCTCTCTGCCCCCACCCCTTCTCCGGCCTATCACCCTCACCCTCACCTCCTTCCACCTATCGTATTCCCAGCGCCCCTCCCCCAAAATCCCACCCACCCCCCCACCCCATCTTTTATCTCAGCCCCGCTTGGCACACCAGCCTCATTCCTGAAGAAGGGCTTATGCCCGAAACGTCGATTCTCCTGCTCCTCGGATGCTGCCTAGCCTGCTGTGTTTTTCCAGCACCACATTTTTCAACACAGGGATCAGTTGCCAAGTTTGCTGTTAGTACCCCAACATGAGCTACAAATCTTCTCAAAACTCGATAAGTAGGGATGTAAGTTGCGATGAGAGAATAAGGAAGCTGTGAAGGGATTTTATTAAGTGATGGGAAAAGATCTGGCAATTAGAATATTATGTGTGGAAAATGTGAAACTGTCCAAATACTGAGAAACTGCAGAACCCTGAAATAGATCTGGTTGTCCTTGTGAATTGCAAGAATTGCAAAACATTAGCCCGCAAGAACAGCAAGTAATCAGCAAAAATAATAGAACATTAAGAGGAATTGAATGCAAAAGACAGGAAGTTATGTTCAGTAATACAGGACATTGGTGAGACCACATCTGGAGTACTGTGTACAGTATTCATCTCTTTATTTAAAGAAGGATATAACTGAGTTGGAGACAATTCAGAGAAGGTTTACCAGACTAATTCCTGGAATGAAAACAGAAATTGCTGGAAAAGCTCAGCAGATCTGGCAGCGTCTGTGACTGAGGTAAAATGTATTGCTTTAGTAGTTTATGAGATGTTGGAACTGTCTTCCTGAAAAGATGGTGAAACAGAGTCTTTGAATATTTGAAAGGTCAAGGTGAATAGATTCATGTCAAGCATGGAGGTGTAAGGTGGTCAGAGGAAGGTCAAGAATTGAAGCTTTGAGGTAATTATTCAGCTATTCCATTATTAAATGGAAGAGTAGGCTGGCAGTACACCGTATTTATATATTAATAAATACACACAGCACAGCAACAGTGTTGCAGGCCATGACATGCATATTTTGTGCATATTTTTACTGCATTAATGAAATTACAGTTTTGAAGATCCCAAAACCACTTTGGAGTGACTGAGGAAAGTGTAAAGTGAGGAAGGGAATAGATTAGCACATGGGTCAGTATGAGGGCAATATTGGGCATAGGAGGGTGAGGTAGGTAAGGTGGAGCAAGGTGATGGGGATTGTGTGTCAGATGGGTAAGATAGGCAGAGTGCTAGCTGGGTAAGGGCTTAACATGTCAAATGGGTGAGGAAATAGGGTGCCAAGTGGATGAAGGACTGGGTTTCTAAGGAGTAAATAAGGGTATAGGGTAGATCTGGGGATTAGATTGGTAATGACAGGGAGGTAGTCAGGTCAGGGAAGATAAGGACTGATGGCTGGGTATTCTCAGCTTGGGTTGGAGTAGTGTTATCAGGTCTTGAGCCAGTTTGCTGGACCTGGTTCAGTCTGGTTTGATGTGGGGATATTAGGTTAGGAATGGAAGTTATATGGTTTGGGTGCCAGTGAGTGTTTGAGTCAGTAGTTGAGGGGTGTTTGGGCTGCGGAGATGCAGATTGGTTGGTTGGGATGGATCAGGTCAGTCGTGATGGGACATGAGTCAGGTTGTGATAGATGCGTTTCAGGCATGACATGGGTTTCCGGGTTGGAATGTGCCAAGTGTTAAGTGGAACTAGTTTGGAGACAAATAAGCAGTGCCTCAGGAATGTGGTTTAATAACTACCCAGGAGTCAAAGCAGACATTTAATCTTTTACCTTCTCCAGGATAACTATAGAGGATGCAAGAAAGCTACAAGGTGATGTAAACAATTGAGTGAGTTGGCAAAGACATGATCGAAGCCGTATAACATGATTAAATGTGAAATTGTACACTTTGGTGTGAAAACCAAGAAAGAATAGTATGACTTAAATGATGATACAGTGCGAAAAGTGGATGTACAAAAGGTGTCCTTTTACACCAATTATAACATGGTGAGTTATGATATATTACACGGATAGTTTAAACCTGTAATCAATCCCATTATTATTGCTTCATTTTCCAGCAAACATGCTCAATCTTGAAAGTTTCCATCTATTCAGTATTGCAGCACATCTGCTCCATGGTGTATTTCTTTAGTACATTTGCCAGCAAGTAGTTAAACCATATTTTGTGTGACATAATTTCATGGAAAGTATGGAATGACAATGTTAACAAAATATGCTTTCAGGGAAATTTATATTTTTCACAGGTTTTTAAAAATCACTTTGATTTATTAGCATGCAAGATTTGAGGAGCAGCTGGAGCTATGTGATAGTGTTCAGCATCCAAGGACAACTCACTTTGTTGAAGTAGGGTAGAATGCTTTTATGTAACAGCACTTAAAATGTAAATCTACATTCGCACAGCTCCAGCCATCAGTTGGAACACTGCCAAGCTTTCCTGCATCATTGTTTTGTAGTGCCTACCAGTTAATGTTGTTCTAATTTTACATGTTACTAAAATGATTGATATTCCTGATGTTGACAAGTGTTTTTCTTTCCTGCATGTTTAGTACAATGTTCCCAACGAACAGCCACAAATCCTGAGAATCTAAAATAAAATCAAAAACAAAACTACTGGAAGCAGATCGGGTTGATAAGTTTCTGAAATGCAATGCTTGCCGAATCAGAAAAGCTTTTAGTAATTTGGAAATAAAACCAACTTTGCAACTTTCAAGCAAGTCCTGCGATATTCAGTTCTTACTTGTGTTTTATTACAGCCATTTAGAGAATTGTTTGGTAGCGTGGAAATTGAGTAATGCTGAAAAAAAAATTGTTGCAGTTTTCCAGTTTGCACTCAGCAGGACATTTCAAAGAATAAAAAGTCAGGTGGGGAAACAAAAATTTATATTAAATGACAGGAACATGTATTTTGTTGAGTTAAACCAGAGGTAAACTATGTGCATGTTATTTTTATCTGCAAAGAACAGAGCCCTTTGCAATCCAGTGATAGCCATTTGCTGGTTTGTTAATTAGGGCAATGCACTGACCAATCAAAGTCTACCTGCCTGATTTAAAATTGAGCAAAGTCTGGATGTTAACTGTCAATCAGCATTCTCCATGGCAATGCCTCTTATCATTCAGAGTTCACTTGCAAACCAATCAGCACTGTCCTTTCATGCAAGGTTGATGCTCCTGGCCTGGCCACACTGGCCATAAACAAGTACAGGCAGTGGGCCGTAGAGGGGGTCATTATGGCTGATTGCCTGCCCCTCTTCCGTGGTTATGCCTGAGCCCTGGAGAAGGAGCACATGGAGATTTTCAAGAAGAGGTGGGCACTGCAGGGAGTGAGGTGTATTATTTCCCCCTCCAACTCTATTTTGATTTAATCCCTGCACTCCCCTTCACTGTTTGATCATGAAGTATTACCCTTTGAAGAGGGCATTGCTTGTCACTGGCCACTTTGGTATTTCCTTTCTTCCTGGTGTTGGAATATCAATAAAGACTTATACACCTGTTGTTCTTTCATTGTATCCGACACTTGCACACACGACATGGGTGCTGGGGAAAAATAAGCACTATCGCTGTTAGGCTGTAGTATGGGGTAAAAGGACAACAAAGAAAAAAATATATAACTGGTTGGTTTTCTCCTTGAATTGTATTCTTGCAAAATTGATAAATGCAGACAGAGGACTCCTGAATAAGGGTTACACCCAAAATGTTGACTTCTCCATCCCCTGATGCTGCTTGATTTGCTGTTTTCTTCCAGCCTCCGACTTGCCAACATTGGATTCCAGAATCTGCAGTTTTGTCTTTAAGCTGGTAAATTGGGCAGAGAATGGGAGATGGAATTTAAACCTGAAAATTGCTAGGTGATCCATTTAGTGAGGTCTAATAAGGGAAGGAAAAAGACAATGAATGGCAGATCCTGAGGAAGTACTGAGGAACAAAGGGAATTTGGCATATAAGTTCATAAATCCCTAAAGGTGTGAGCTAAGCGAAACAGGATGGTGAAAAATATGGGATGCTTGTGTGCATTAGCTTGGGTGTAGAATATATAAGCAATAGATGTCCTAATTTCATAAAACATTGTTTGGAATACTGCGGACAATTGTAAATCAAGCAGGTAGACTTTGATTGGTCCTAATTAAAAGGAATACCGTGTGCAATTGTAGTTGTCACACTGTTGGATGGATGTGATGTCACTGAAGAGGGTACAGAACAGATTCACCAGGATGTTGCCCAGAATGAAAAGTCTCAATTATAAGAAGACACTCGATAGGCTGTGTTTGTTTTCCTTAGAACTGAAGTGAAGGGAGGGGTGTGGCAGGGGGAATCTGATAGAGGTATACAAAATTATAGACAGTGTAGATTGTGAGAATCGTTTCCCCATGGCAGGCATGTCTAAGACTAGAGAGCATAAGTTTAAGGTGAGGAGCAAGTGGTTTAGAGGAGATCTACAAAATAACTTTTTCGCCCAGAGAGTGATAAAACTATGGAACATGCTGTCTAAAGGGTGGTGGAGGCAGGTACTCTCACAACATTTAAGAAGCATCTGGGTGAACACTTAAATTGACAGGGCATAATAGACAATTGTCCAAGTATAGGTAAGTGGGATTAGTGTTATTTGGTCTTTGTTATGACTTGGAGATGCCAGTATTGGACTGGGGTGTATAAAGTTAAAAATCACACAACATTAGGTTACAGTCCAACAGATTTAATTGGAAGCACTAGCTTTCGGAGCACTGCTCTTTCATCAGGTGGTTGTGTGATTTTTAACTTGATCTTTAAAGGTTGGCATAGACATTGTGGGCTGAAGGCACTTCTTCTGTTCTGTTTGACCCTATGAATAACAAGTTACCCCTGATGGCGGAAGAGATCAAGAATGCTCATATTGAGACACACAAGAGGTACCAGCCTCCGCAACAGAGAGAACATCTACATTTGCATAAAATTCTGTCTGGCCTTTGTTCCAAAATCACCACTGACCTATTTTACTATGAATGGAGCCAACTTAATCTTAGTCATGAATTATTTCTTCAAATTTTCAATTGTCAGGTAGGTAAAGAAACTTAACACATGTCTGTGGCAGATACATTGAGCATAATGTTGAGTTTGGTTGATAGACCTGAAGAAATCATTTCTGACAATGGGTCTTTATTTGTGTCCCAAATAGGACATGAACCATATGATGTCCTCATGACATTATCCCAGGGCAGTCTCAGCAAGTGAATGGTTCACATTGTTAGATCACTCATCTTGAAATGTAGGACATTAAAACAAGATCGTCCTGTTGTCACATTATACCTCTGAGCTACATCTCTGGTTATGGATTTTGTATCTTACACAATTTTCTTGTAAGCTACTTAAGAGAGAGAAGTTGGCCATAAAGACGTAACAGTCTTTATATTTCACTGAGCTTCTGGCATCCCCATTAATATTTTCCAGCCAGCTAGTAAAGGAATAAGGTGCTGTACTATGTGTCACAAATGTAAAATTATCCAAAAGTAATCTCAATTTAGACATAAAAACATGTTAAGTATGACAACCTTCCAAAAGAAATATTATGAACCAAATGCTGATCCGTTTCAAGATTTATCATATCACCATTCTTTTCAATACCTTTTCAGTCAGAAATGCTAAAAATAACATGTTCTTTGATCAGTTGGAGCCCATTGGGCTACTCTGTCCATCTGAATTATTATGTTGGGTGGAATCACCTTCTCATATCCCACCAGTCTTTGCAAAGTTCTATTCTATGTCAACAAAATTTCGACATGGACTTATCAACACTTGCTTTGCAATATCCTGTGACTTGCACTGCTCTTTAAGCATTGGATTTTTCCCCTCTCCCTTTCCACATAATCAGCAATTATTCCTCTTCAATGAGTGTACTCTTCGTCCCTGGAGCTTTCTTACGCACCTGTATGCACAAACCTCCATAAAGCCTTTTTCTTTTCAGCTGTTAATTCTCAACTTTGAGTTCCAGTGCATTTCTTAACCTTCCATGTCCAACGTGTTTCTAATGTGATAATGTTCTGAAATATCCTCCTGAAGCTGAAAATGTTTACTTTCTTCTTGTGGCTGAAATCAATGCAAGTCTGGACTCTCACGATGATCTTTTTTGTTAGCACCATACCACCTGAACAGGGAGTGCAGGGGTTCCTATTTAATGCCCTGTAAAATTCACAGTCAGGTGACCAGCAGCCCTTTTGAAATCTGTAAGTTGCAGTACGCTTTCTGGGATTCATTTTATTCACTCATTGATGTTGAACATTTGCTGCATTTGCCGCCTATCGTAATTACTCTTGAACAATCCATTGCAGAAAGCCTGCAATAGAGCCCCAAGTATTAGGGTCTAATATTTAGATTTCTCAGTCTACTGAGTCCCAGTGAGGAATCCTGGTGAGGAGTAAAATGGAGCTATTTACAACTGACAAAGAGACAGAATATAAGTCATGCTGAGACAAAGCTACTCCTTTCCAGTTTTTTAAGCTATACTTGGACGTTTTATTTTAGTCTTCAGTGTCCTGTGGAGATAATTTGTTTCCATTGGATAGGATCTATACATTATTGTTAGCCTCAGCAGAACAGAAGTGGTAGTCTTGGCAAACATACCATCGATTATCTGAGACAATAAGATTCCATAGGTGTCACCAGCAGGTCCCTGAAAGGAGCCGGGGCAAATACATTCAGGACAATGGTATCAAGGAAAAACATACAAGCCTGATTCAGTCAGCATGAAGTCTTTCCAAGAAGGGTAGTAATGTAAGTCTGCTCTGGGGGAAGATGATGGTGTCACTAGACCAGTAATATGAACATTTGGGAAAATATTCTGTGACTTGGGTTTAAATCCTCCTTTGGCATGAATGATTTTAATGCAATTGAGTAATAAATCTGGAATTGAAATTTATGTCTCAGTAATGGTGATCATGAAAATATAATGAACCATTGCCATCGAGTCTGTCAACATAGAAACAGGGCCTTTCGTCCATCATGTCTATGCCAACTAACAAATACACTAATCCAATCTGCCTGCATTTGATCCATAGCCTTAGTAGGTCATGATATTTTAAATGCCCATCCAGAAGCTTCTTAAATATTGTATGTGTCTCCATCATCCTTTCAGGTAGCAAGTTCCGTACGTCCACCACCCTCTATGTGAATTTGTTTAATCTCAGATCTCCTCTAAACCAATTTCTCCTCACTTTATGTTACACCCTCTGGTCTAGGACCCACCTGCCATGAGGAAATGATTCTCATGATCTACTCTGTCTATGCCTCTCATCAATCAGATGTTCTATCAGTCTCCTCTGCTCCAAGTAAAACAACTCTAGCTTATCCAGTCTCTACTCATAACTGAGACTTTTCATCGCATGCAACATGCTACTTTGACTACCACTGACCACTTCTTGCCTTTCAAAATGTTGATTATTCCTGTCTCTCAGGAATCTTTTGCAATAATTTCCTTCCCACTGACATCAGACTAACTGGTCTGCAATTACCTGGCCTACCTCTGTTATAAACAAAAGATTCCTAATCCTTTTTAGGGAGGGAAATCTGATGTCCTTACATGGTCTGGCCTACATGTGACTCCAAATCCACAGCAGTGTGGCTTGTAATTGTCTTTTGAAATGGCACAGAGGGCCTCTCAGGGGTATGAAACTGCTACAGAAAAGTCACAAGGCAACACAACTGGCCGGTCACCAAACGTCAACTGAGGCACTCTAAATAAAAATTGTAAATGCAGACACTTGTTCTAAAAATCCTTTTTAGTAGGAGGCATCAGCCATATCTAAAAATGTGTCAACCTGGTTAAGCTTAAACATAGGATATTTTGTGTGCAAAACAATGGAAAAAGCATGCGATAAGCAAAGTTAAACAGTCTCACAGCCAGTGGATCAAATCAAAGGGCCTCAGGGCAAAAGAAAAGGCTGAAGTGTTTGCAACTACCTTCAGCCAGTAGTGCCAAGTGGATAATCCATCTGGCCTCGTCCTGAGATCACCAACATCAGAGATGGCAATCTGCAGCCAATTCCATTCATTCCATGTGACATTAAGATTGGCATCACCATCGCTGAAACCTCACTGTCAACATCCTGAGGTTTATCATTGATCATAAACTGCCCTGGACCTGCCAAATAAATACAGTGGCTACAAGAGCAAGTGAGAAGCTCGGAATCCTGCAGCAAGTAACTCATTTCCTGACATCCCAAATCCTGTCTATCATCTACAAGATAGCAGTCAGGAGTGTGAGGCAATATTGTCCACTTACCTAGAGGGGGAATGCTCCAACAACATTCAAGAAGCTTGACACCATTCAGGCCAAAGCAGCTCATATGTTTGTCACTGCTTCCACCACTTTAAACATCACACTCTTCACCACAGGCACATAGTGGCAGCAGTCAGTATGATCTACAAGATACACTGCAGCAACTCACAAAGGCTCCTTCCACAGCAACTTCCAAACCCACAATCTCTTACATGTAGAAGGACAAGGCCCATAGATGTATGGGAACACCACCACCCATACTTTCTCCTTCATTACTTCATTTTCACTGGTTCAAAATCCTGAAGTCCTTAACACTGTGGTTGGGTGCCACTCCAAGCACCACAGCAGTTCAGGAATGCAGCTCACCCTTACCTTCTTCTTTTGGAAGGACAATAAACCCTGGCATAACTGGAAATGCTTGTATTTCATGAACAAATAAGAAAAAAAAAGCCCTTTTTGCAATGGTATCACTGAACTCAACCTGCTGACAATCTAGCAATTATTACAACAATATTATCACAGATTAACTAATTAATGTTCTGAAATGTCAGTCAATTAGTATATGTAAAAAGAAAAAGAACATTTAATTTTATTTTTTTCTTCTCAAGGAATTAGTGAAAACTATAGAGAACATAATGCCCTACCTCTTTTCCAGATAAAATTATGGTTAGCATTTTGAGTTATTTAATGCTGTCATCTCTGGAAATGTTGCTCACTTTGTTGCCTTGGTAATGAAATATCTAGGATTCAATCACATTTAATGACTTTATTATTGCTATGCCTGGTATTTCTCATGCTTTATTTCAGAGTTGTCAAGCAGACTTACATAACTAGCAACAGAAAAGTTCACATTGAAATGTACGGTTAAGGTTGTTCTTCATGCTATTTAGTAGTGAAGTGTTTACTGTATTTGTGTTAAATCCCTGTGTGTGCTATTTTACAAAGTCATTAACCCATTTCATAAGAATGTTGGTAATGTAACTGAAGTACCAATGGAACTTCACTAACTTATACTCTAAAGTCACAAGACTAGACTATAAGAAGCATTTTCTGTAAAAACGGATTCCACACGTTTTCTCCCAAAAACGATAATTTCAAGAATTTGATTAAGAAAAAGCCCTCACCTTTATCAATAATTTGATTATACAGACATTATATTTGAGACTAGCTTTATTCCATTGACATAAACAATGCATCGTATCAGAATACGAGAAGGCCACATATACCATACTTTGAGGACTGACTCTGATTTTTTTTCCTGTGCCCTTAATTTTTTTTCTCCCATCTTTTGATAACAACTTGTAGGAGTTTCCATGGTTCTTGCTTTTTTTTAATTTTTGTGAGTGTGACCATTGTAATCATTGGCCACCAGGAGGAATTATAGTCAGCAGAACCTCTCCTCTCTGCTCGTAAGGTCACCAGCATATTCCTTCAATTAATGATCATGAGCATCCCCCTTTCCACCACCAACACAAACCACCCAGTACTATTGTCAAGGCATCACATTTGGTCATCCTGTTAATGAGGCTTGCAGCAGTGAGAATTAGCTACCAGTTAAAGAGCCCATAACTTCTTAGGGTTTGTCTGGTGCTGCATTGCTGTGACTGGATTTTGATAGGGTATCTACTGTATTACTGGTAAAGTCATAGTAGTGAAGAGATAGAAAGGCAAAGGAAATTCAGGACCAGCTTCTTTCCATTCAAAATGGCTTTGATTGTAAAATATTCACTCAGTTATTTCCAATAAAAGTAATCAATTTGTAGTTAAGAAGTCACTACATACATAAACTCCCTCAACCCCCTGTTTCAGAGTGTTCTGATAGCTAAATATACTCACATAGTTAGCTAACACCAGTAAAACTGGACTCCATCCAAACCTTAACTTTATAATACCCTGTTTCAAGACTGACTGCCAGTGGAATGTTTCCATAACATTAAGCGTCTTGTCCGCACTTAATTCACTTGAGAGTTGGCACCTCTGCAGTACATCACACCTTTTACTTATATTTCAATTCAATACTTGATTTATTTGAGTAATAATAATCCAAAGTATTTTCTCATGAATGAGAATATTACATAATTAAACAAGAATGATTTTGGCAATTAGACCATACAAATGAACCTCTCCAGAAGCCTGGCCCTCCCAGTACAACATCCAACAGATTTTTCACTTGATCTGCGGTTACTCTATGATCAAAACAAAAGCAAAATATGATGGAAGCTGGAAATCTGAAATAAACCAGAAAATTCTGTAAAAAAAAACTCAGGCAGCATCTGTAGAAAGATACAGATTTGGCATTCCAGGCCTGTTGATAAATGCCATGATGTGCAGGTGCAGGTGTTGGACTGGGGTGGACAAGGTCAAAAGTCACATGACACTAGGTTATAGTCCAACAGGTTTATTTGACATTGCAAGCTTTCAGAGTGCTGTTCTTTCAACATGTGATTTTTTTATGGATTCAGATTCACTTACCCACCTGCTCACCATAGCTCTTAATTGCTTTACTGTTCAAACATCTATCTACCTTTGCCTTTAAAACATTCCATGAGGTAGCCTCAGCTGCTTCACTGGGCAGGGAATTCCACAGATATGTTCTCTATGGTGTGGACATTGACAATAGACAATAGACATTAGGTGCAGGAGTAGGCCATTCAGCCCTTCGAGCCTGCACCACCATTCAATGTGATCATGGCTGATCATTCCTAATCAGTATCCGCTTCCTGCCTCATCTCCATAACCCTTGATTCCACTATCTTTGAGAGCTCTATCCAACTCTTTCTTAAATGAATCCAGAGACTGGGCCTCCACTGCCCTCTGGGGCAGAGCATTCCACACAGCCACCACTCTCTGGGTGAAGAAGTTTCTCCTAATCTCTGTTCTGAATGGTCTACTCCGTATTTTTAAGCTGTGTCCTCTGGTCCTGCACTCACCCATCAGTGGAAACATGTTTCCTGCTGCCAGAGTGTCCAATCCTTTCATAATCTTATATGTCTCAATCAGATCCCCTCTCAGTCTTCTAAACTCAAGGGTATACAAGCCCAGTGGCTTCAGTCTTTCAGTGTAAGGTAATCCCTCCATTCCAGGAATTGACCTCGTGAACTTACGCTGCACTCCCTCAATAGCCAGAATGTCTTTCCTCAAATTTGGAGACCAGAACTGCACACAGTACTCCAGGTGTGGTCTCACCAGGGCCCTGTACAGCTGCAAAAGCACCTCTTTGCTTCTATACTCAATTCCTCTTGTTATGAAGGCTAGCATGCTATTAGCCTTCTTCACTACCTGCTGTACCTGCATGCTTGCCTTCATTGACTGGTGTACAAGAACACCCAGATCTCTCTGTACTGCCCCTTTACCTAAATTAATTCCATTGAGGTAGTAATCTGCCTTCCTGTTCTTGCCACCAAAGTGGATACATTGCACCGACTTCAGTGACTACTTCAGATGCAGGCAGTGTTATAAATGGCAAACAGCTATATTTTAAAAATGGCACTCATGACACACCCAAAGTAAGGTCCTGGCACAGTGGAACTCTTTTGCCTCTGCTAAGTGTATGTGTGTGTGAACAGTGCTGTGGAGGCAAGATACATATGTCTGGAAGTAAACAGCATAAATCAGTGTGAGGAAAGTCACTCCAGTTCCTGTAATGAAACCCTCCATGAAATTCCCTAAAATTAACACCACACTTTGGGGTAATTCAACCATTTGTTTCGACCCACAGATGTTGCTTAACTGCTGAATTTTTGCAGTAATTTTTGTTATTCTACAGCTATGAAGACTGGAAAATAGTTCAAAGCTTACATTATTCAGAATAAAGAAGTCTCTTCCTGTCAGCTTTGAAATGTATTTTCATGAATTTGCACGTGTGTTTCGGTCTTCAAAATTTTAACTTGCACTCACAATCCAGTTTTATCTTGTTCATTCATCGTTTGGTATTTGGCTGCTTTCTTCTCAGAGAATAAAACTGATTTCCATTATTTTGTTTTGCTCCAAGTTGTTAAGCTTTAGTCCAGTGTCATCAATCTTTTCTCCGAATCAGAAAGTTTTAAGTTTCAAGCCCACTTCAGGAATTGAGCATATATCTGGACTGACTCTTCAATGTCATGCTGAAGAAATGCTGCTGAGTTGAAGGCAGCATGCTTCAATTGAAGTTTGAAAGCAAAGTTGCATTTGCATCTGTTGTGAATGTAAAACATCACATGTTCTTGCTTAGAAGAAGAATAAGTTAATTTTCCATAATGCCAATGTGAATCCATCAAACAACATCATTGATAGAACTTAATCATTTTTCTCATTGCTATTTGTGATACCTTGATGTGATCAAACTGGCTCCTGCATCATAATAGCAAACACATGTTCCTTTATTCCTTTTAGAAGATCAGCCCATTCCTAGTTGCCTTTGAGAAGGTCTGGGTGAGGCATCTTCACAGTTCACATGGTGAAAATTTCCACAGTGCTCTCAGTGAAGCATATCCAGGATTTTGACTCAGTGCCAATCAAGGACTGGGGACATTGTTTCAAGCTAGTGAGTTCTGAACAAAATTCATATTAGACTCAAACAATATCTCAGTCCCTCTCTTTCTCTTCACAAATTTGCTAGGCATGCTGTGTTTCTCCAATCCTTTCTGTTTTTAGTTCCACAATATGTGGCTTGCAGATGAACTTACAGGTGGTGGTGCTGTTGCTATGAGCCTGCTACACTTGTCCATCTAGATGGTAGTGTTTCCTGGTTTGGAAGCTATTGTTAAAAGAATAGTGCCTCTTATATCTATTACACTGCAAAAACTGTGGGTCAATGTGTCTGTAGGAATGTTCAAGGGGGTGAATGAGGAGTAAAGTTTTATCCTGTTGTTGAAGGTTTACCTATTCAAGCAATTGGAAAGCATTCAGTCACACTCCACCCAGTGCCTATGAGAGTCAGAATTTAAGTCATTCATTGCAGAACTTTCCCAGAATGTTCTTTTGGAAGGAGGGTAGTAAAAGGTAAAGCAACTAAAGATTGTTGGGCCTAATACTATCCTGGCAAGTCCTGCAGAGATGTTCTGGAGCTGAGATGATTGATCTCCAAAACAACACTCGCCTTCCATTGTGCTTGGCTGATTACAATCATAGAACCTACAGCATGGAAACAGGCCCTTCAGCCCAACTCCTCCATGCCAACTGGGTTTCCTAAACTGAACATTTGCCTGTATTTGGTCTATAACCTTCTAAATCTTTCCTATCCATGTACCCATCCAAATGTCTTTTAAATTTGTAATTGTCACCCCCTACCCCAATTCCTTTGACAACTTGTCCAATAAATGCACCTACCCTCTGTGTGAAAGTTTCCCCTCAGTTCCCTGCTAAATCTTTCCTTTCTTACCCTAAACTATGCCCTCTAGTTTTAGACTCCCCTGCCCCAGGGAAAAGACCTTCACTATTCACCATATCTATGATTTTACCTCTATAAAGGTCATCCCTCAGCCTTTGGTGGTCCAGGGAAATAAGCCCTGGCCTAGTCAGCCTCCCCTTTAACTCCAGTCCCAGTAGCAACATTGTAAATCTTTACTGCACCCTCTCAAGTTTAACAATATCTTACCAATAACAGGACAACCGAAATTGTACACAACTTTTGTACACAAGCATTCCAAAAGCGCCCTCACCAATATCCTGTTCAGCTGACAACTTCTGTCATTGTGCATGTGATTTCAACTCAGGCTTGCTCTGAATGCTCTTAATTTATAAAGGGTTTTTTTTACTATCAGTTTTATTGAACAAACAAATAAAGTGCAATGTTTTTGTGTGGTATGGTTGTGCACTGCACAACTTTAAAGTGGAATTTTGATTTTTAAAATCACTTTATCCAAAAATAATTTGCACCTGGATCCAATAAAACACAATATAAAACAAAGCTGATTTGATTTCCTAAATGGACAATGCAGGATTCATACAAACGAGAGATAAAAAGCCAAATCAACTCACCACATTGCATTTTTGAAAAATATATTCAATCCAACTTGTGATTATTCCAGACATTTAACAACTGGAGAATGCAAACTGACGTGTGTTACTCTTCAAAGCATGCTTACAAATTTCATTTATGCCAAGGTATCAGCATTGGATCAGAGGCAGCATTCTCTTTCCTGAGACAAAAGTTTGTGAGTTCAAATTCTATTCGAGCGATTTCGGCACACTTTCCAGATTGACAGAATCAGCAACATTAAAGGAAAAGAATTGTCTTATTGCTGTTTGTAGATACCTGCAAAAAAAATCACAACAATGTTTCCAAAGGATTTGATTTAGCTATCAAAATGTAAAAAAAGAGATATTCAATGCAAATGTTTACCCCATATCTGCAGCAAAGCAAAGGCAGAACAGGTGGCGTATGGGGAAGTGAACCCATCTGGTTCTCCAACATATGGAATAACACAATGGTTGCTGAATTGCTGAAGCTTAATTGTCAGAGACAGGTCTCTCCTAAAACATCCAAGTATTTGTGCTGTGGTCGTATAATAGTTTTTTAAAAATCATTTGTGGCTGTAGGTGTCACTGGCTCACCAGCATTTATTGCCATTCGTACTTGCCCTTGAGAAGGTGGTGGTGAGCTGCCTTCTTGAACCACTGCAGCAAACCTGCCGTGGTTTACCCACAATGCCCAGTGGGAGGGAATTCCATGATTTTGACCTCACAACAGTATCATAATGGTGATATATTTCCAAGTCAAGATGGTGTGCAGATTGGATCAGAACTTGAGTGCGGTGGTGTTCCCATGTATCTGCTGCCCTTGTCCTTCTAGATGGAAATGGTCATGGGTTTGGAAGGTGTTGTCTGAGCATTTTTGGTGAATTTCTGTAATGTGTCTTGTAAGTACGCTGTGCTGCTCCTGAGCATCTGTGGTGGGGAGAGTGGATGTTTATAGATATCATTTGGATACTGAACTGGCTTGAAGGTAGAAGACTGAGGTTGGTGGTGGAGGGTTGCTTTTCTGACTGGAGGCCTGTGACCAGTGATGTGCCACAAGGATCGGTGCTGGGTCCACTCCACTGCTTTTCTTCATTGATATAAATGATTTGGATGTGAACATAGCAGGTATAGTTAGTGAGTTTGCAGATGACACCAAAATTGGAATGTAGTGGACAGTGAAGAAGGTTATCTTAGAGTATAATGGGATCTTGATCAGATGGGAAAATGGGCCAAGGAGTTTAATTTAAAGAATGTTTGAAAGGCAAATCAGAGCAGATGTGAAAAAGACCTAAGGGGCAACTTTTTCATGCAGAGGGTGATGTGTGAATGGAATGAGCTGCCAGAGGAAATGGTAGAGGCTGGTACAATTGCAACATTTAAAAGGCATCTGGATGAGTATATCAATAGGAAAGGTTTGGAGGGATATGGGCCAAATGGGACTAGATTTGTAAGACCATAAGACCACAAGACATAAGAGCAGAAATTAGGCCATTCAGCCCATTAAGTCTGCTCCATCATTCAATCATGGCTGATAAATTTCTCAACCCCATTCTCCTGCTTTCTCCCCATAATCCTTGATCCCCTTGATACTCAAGAATCTATATATTTCAATATTAAATATACTCAATGGCCTGGCCTCCACGGCCTTCTGTGGTAATGAATTCCATAGATTCACCACTCTCTGCTGAAGATGTTTCTTCGTATCTCCATTCTAAAAGGCCATCCCTTTATGTTAAAGCTGTGTGCTTAGCTCCTAGTGTCTCCTACCAATGGAAACATCTTACAATATCTACTCTGTCTAGAATATTCAGTTCTCTGTATGTTTCGACTGGATCCCCACTCATCCTTCTAAACTCCATCAAATATAGACCCAGAGTCCTCAAACGTACCTCATAAGTTAAGCTTTTCATTCCTGGGACCATTCTCGTGAACCTCCTCTGAACTTGCTCCAGGGCTAGTACATCCTTCCTGCCCAAAACTGCACACAATACTCCAAATGTGCTCTGACCAGAGCCTCATAGAGCCTCAGAAGTCCATCCCTGCTTTTATATTCAAGTCCTCTCAAAATGGATGCCAGCATTGCATTTGCCTTCCTAAGTACTGCCTCAACCTGCAAGTTTACCTTGAGAGAATCCTCGACTACAATGCCCACGTCTCTTTATATTTCAGACTTCTGAATTGTCTCCCCATTTAGAAAATTGTCAAGGCCTCTATTCTTCCTACCAAAGTTCACGACCTCTCACTTTTCCATGTTGTGCTCCATCTGTCACTTCTTTGCCGACTCTCCTAACCTGTCCAAATTTTTCTGCAGCCTCCCCACCTCCTCAATTTTACCTGTCCCTAAACCTATCTATGTATTGTCTGCAAACTTAGCCACAGTACCCTGAGCTCCTTTATCTGGATTATTAATGTATAAAGTGAAAAGGTGTGGTCCCAACACTGAGCCTTGTGGAACATCACTTGTCACCGGCTGCCATCCTGAGAAGGACCCTTTTATCCCCACTCTCTGCTTTTTGCCAGACAGCCAAACTTCTATTCATGCTAGCACCTTGCCTCTGGCACCATAGTCCTTTATCTTACTCAGCAGCTTCCTGGGCAACCACTTGTCAAAGACCTTCTTGAAGTTCAGGTAGATAACATGTATTGGCTCTCCTTGGTCTAACCTACTCATTACTTCCTCAAAGAATTCTAACAAATTTGTCAGGCATGACCTCCTGTAAGTGAAACCATGCTGACTTTGCCCTATCTTGCCATACATTTTCAAATATTCATAGATCTCATCCTACATAATGGATTCTAATACCTTACCCAGGACAGAGGTTGGGCTAATCGGTCTGTAATTTTCCGTCTTTTCCCTTATTCCCTTTTTAAATGGAGGTGTAACGTTACTGATTTTCCAGTCCTTTGAGACTCTCCCTAACCCCAGTGATTCCTGGAAGATCACCACTAACGCCTCCTCTATCTCTTCAGCTATGTCCCTTAGAACATGGGTGCTGGGGAAAAGTAAGCTCTATCGCTGTTAGGCTCTAGTGTGGGTAAAAGAACAAAAAAGAAAAAAAATATAACTGGTTGGTCTTCTCCTTGAATTGTATTCTTGCAAAATTGATAAATGCAAATAGAGAACTCCTGAAGAAGGGCTACACCCGAAATGTTGACTTCTCCACCTCCTGATGCTGCCTGACGTGCTGTGTTCTTCCAGCCTCCTGCCTGACTAGCCTGTGAGACAGCTCTCCCAATTTTGGCATTAGCCTCCAGATGTTTGTAAGGAGGACTTTGGAGGGTTGACAGGGCTGTATCTGCCATTGTCTTTTCTGATGCCTAGGCCGATGCCAAGTGATCTGTCTAGTTTTAGTTCTTGCAGATTTTTTGTAGCATTGAATGTTTTATTAGGTTATTTTGAGAGTCAACTACATTTTTGTGGGTCTGGAGTCACATGAAGGCTAGACCAGATGAGAATGGCAGATTTCCTTCCTTGAAGGACATTAGAGAACCATAATGTGATAATGCTTTTATAGTCATCAGAATTCACACTCCACCATCTACTGTAGTGGGATTTGAAACCAAGTTCCCAGAACAAATGATTCTCAGTAGCAGTAAGGTGGACTTGTGTGTTGACTGAGTGCTACAACTGAGAAATGCAAACAGAGAAGCAATACTTCATTGAAATCACTGAAACTAAAATGTAAATCTACAAAACAGATTTAATAATATTACAATTAGTAATGGGGCTGAATAGTGAGTAGCTGATTGGCAACTGGAAGGACCAGTTTAAACATAAAGTCATCAGTGTCCAATTCCCTCAATGGAGAGAGTTTAACTTGAGGGTCACCATGCCTCAGGTGAGGGGAGAGATTGAGAAAGGGAGTCCTTCATGTTAACCTCAGCTGGGATTTATTGATCACATGTTGCAGGCATCACCCTGCATTGCAAACCTGCTGTCTAAGCTAACCAACCCCCTAGCTAAAGTTGCCATAGTCCTATTGGGTTATTGGGCTGCTCTCTCATTAGAGAAAGATGGCTGGTGGTAATTTAACCTGAGGGTCCTCACGATTCAGGTGAGAGATTAGGATGAGAAGGAGAGTCCTTCATGATAACCTCAGCCAGTGCAGGAATTAAACCCATGCTGTTGGCATCACTCTTTATGTAAACTAGCCATCCAGCCAACTGAGCTAGCCAACACCCATCCAAATGGTTGAACATGTTTGTGATTTTAGAATAAATTTAGAATAAATTCACCTCCCCAGTTAAGAGAGTGTGAGCAGAGAAAGAATGGGTAACTGCTAAGCAGTCAAGAAGACCAGGTAAGAATACCCTCCATTGTGCTGTGTGGCACTGGCGCTGTGCAAAATGGGACAGACTTTGTACAGATCTAGCAACTCAAGACTGGGCATGTGTGAGTCACTGTGGGCCATCAACAGCAGCAGAATTGTATTCCCGCACAGTATGTAACATCATGGTTATCCCTCACCGCATTTCCCTCACTCAACCATTACCATGTAAGTACAGTAGTTCATAGAATGCTGGACAATCTCCAACCAGTGTTAGTTTTGAATATTCATGAATTTGTTCAAGTACAGCCAGAGTTGAGTTCATGGCACAGTAAGAGCTCAACTGTATATGATGGAGAGGAAGAGTTGTGGAAGAGATTAAATGGTATGGGACAGATGTTTCTCCAAGATGGTATGTTGTCTGACTAATGCCAGAGTTAAGGATGTCACTTAGCATTGTGTGTGGGGAAGATGAATCAGACATTGATCATGGTCCAACTGATATCAATGGAAAGAGGGATGGGATTGGCAGCCAGAGCTTAGAGACTGACAAGAAAGACTAAAAAGCAAATCCTCAAAAGTAGTTATGTCCAGATTAGTTCCTGTGCCAAAAGCTCATGTGTGTAAAAGATGGAAGATAGAACTGATGACTAGATGACTAGACAGATGGTTCAGATGTGAGGACTTTAGATTCTGAGACATTGGCACCATTTCAGGGACAGGTGGAACATTCACAACCTGGACAGGTACATCTCAATGGGATCAGAAGTGAGATTCTCAAAGTAGGTATTGTGAATGGTGTTGGGGAGGATTCAGAATAGGTTTGGCACAGGGATGAGTACCTGCAGCAGATTCAAAAGGGAGGGAAGAAAAGTTGAAAGTATAAAGCAGAAAATGAGTGAGTATTCTTGGAAAACCGAGAAAACAATGGCTAATAATGGATATGGGGAGTTTGTTAGTGCTATTTACTTCAGTGCAAGATATCTAGGAATAAGACAGATGAGCAGAGAGCACAGATTGTCACATGGGAGTATCATCTAGCTATTTCTGAATGTGGGTGAAAGAAGGCAACACTTTATTCTTAGGTACAAAGATTTTAGACAAGACAGGAGAATGATAAAAGAGGAGGTTAGCAATGTTGATTAAAGAACCAAAACTCACTGTGAGCAGGAATGAAAAGGACATAGAACAGAAAAAATTCAAGTGAGAGAATATCATAGAACCCATCAAATCTGGCCCACCACTGACCTTGGGCTACAACTCTATGTTCCCATATGCTCTGGCTATCCTTTTGAATGCCTTGTTCTGCAGATCCCTTGAGAGACCGAAAATCTGTCTACCTCAACCATAAGTAACTGCAGGAATGAATCATAATCTTCTGAGGTAAAAAAAATTCCAAAGATTCAAAACCCTTTGTTATGAAGATATGGGTGTACAGTGCCTTTAAGAGAGTTAAAAGCTAGCAGATCTACCTGACAGCACCAAGTGTTCTGACTGTGATCCAGCAGCTAGTGTAGCTGGTTGCCTGGAGACAAAAACAAATTTGAATTAGGCCAATCAATTTAAATTATACCCCCCAAAAAACAAATTCCAATCAAGTCTGAATGTAGTATATTGACAATATTAAAAGCTAATGACAGAATCCGATGCTTTGGGGGTATAAGACCAAGAAAATTTGAACAGTTGAGGAGAACTGCCAAAAGACCAACAGATGTAGGCTATTAGTCAGAACTAGTCAGAAGTGTCTGAGAGGTACCTGTCGAGAGAAGGAGTTTGCGCAGAGGAAAAACATCAACACCAACCTAGAGAGCAAACCTGCTGGTTTTGAAATTTGAATTTTCCAGTAAATCTTTTTCGGTGTTTTTATTGGACCAGTATTATAGAAGGGAAAGTAAAAGGTAAGTTAGAGGAAGGAATTGTAAATAGTTATTAGTTAATTATTTTCTGTCATACTTTATGAAATTTATTAATTTGTACTTTAAATAATTCTTGGCCTCTTGAATTTTCACAGATTACTGTTATGGATTTTTTTTTCTGTGTTGCTAGTTTAAATTAAGCAGGAAGGTTTACCCCATGTCATAACACCTTTGAGTGAAGAGCTTTCTCATGTTACTGTCTCCTCATCTATAATCTGTGCCCCACTTGGTCTAGATTCCCACCGAGGAGGTGCAATCTTTTAATATCTGCCCTGTCCATCTCTTCATGAACATTTCCATGAGATCACTCTTATTCTTCTATAATACAGAGAACATAAAGCTAATTTGCCCATTCTTTCAGTAAACCTGTCATCCCAGGGACCAATCTGGTGAGTTTGCTCTCTGTTGCCTCTAATGCAATAATATTTTTCCTTAAAAATGGAAACTGAATTCACTTTCGGTTTTCCAGGGTTTTCCAGCTATTGTCTCATCAATTGTAGTAATTTCTCTATTATTCTCTTCCAATCATCTTCCAATAAAAACCAAGATGCATTTGTTTTTTTAATTGGTTGATATACCTACTAATGCTAACGTTTGTGTCCCTTATGTGAGAACACCCAAGTCTCCCTGAACTTCTGGTTACACATCTTTTAAGAAACATTCAACTTGCACTTTGTCATATTATGAAGCGTTATTACAATATAAAGAGCATGACACTTTACACTGGCTGGGTTTACTGTTGTTCTGATGGCATTTTGTTGTGAAGAAGTTTGCAATTTTTTTTCTGCTGAACCACACTATTATTTTGCTGAACTAAGTGATGTTCGGGCTTTGAAATTTCCTGATTAAAAATCAGGCACATTCAAAATACTGAATAACTACAAAGGTCAATGCATGTCACTTGTTAACAACATCCATAGCAAAGATAACAAGACAAAGTTCAACTGCGTGTTATGGGCACCGTGTTGGCAAAGGGGACAAGGACTACTGATAGATTTATAGCTGCTAACAAGTGGACACAGAGGAACTAGAGCCAACGGATATGAAATTTCCTAATTGCATTTCCCACCATTTTTTTCTGCCAATGTGTACTTCCTATTTTGATACCCAGTTAAATAAAGGCACAATATCTGACCTCCATCTGGCTAAAACGGCTGCATATTCACTACATTTACAGTGTGTTCCCTTTCGGAAGCAATTCTGATAAAACAGTTGATGGAAACTTGCTTCCATTTCATGCACAGAACTTTGGCTGAGGAAACACTATCAGTGAGCAACGTAAGCAAAAGAAGAATGCAAATGTTTGAATTTTATTTCTTCTCATAAACATTTGTCAAAGAAAAACTGTCTTTATTATTAGGATTGCTTAATCAATAACCATAGTGAGATCAGTACAAGAAGGATTGCAGTAAGGAGAGAGGTTTATGACTGCAGGGTGGGAGAAAGTAAGCTTTTGGATGATCTATCCACTTTTATTATGACTGGGAGTATACTGGAAAAGAACTTAGCCAAATGCATTCAAGTTTAAGCCAATCTTGTATTTTATTGGAGTTTAGGTTTGTTTCGGGAAAAAGAAATGAAACTCCCAACTACAGCCAAACCCCTTTCTGTGCTGTAAATTATTGGAGAAAGTGAGGACTGCAGATGCTGGAGATCAGAGCTGAAAATGTGTTGCTGGAAAAGCGCAGCAGGTTTCTGAAGAAGGGCTTATGCCCGAAACGTCGAATCTCCTGTTCCTTGGATGCTGCCTGACCTGCGCTTTTCCAGTAACACATTTTCAGCTCTGTGCTGTAGATTAATTTTGTTCCAAATATTATGTACCAAGTAAACAGTCAAAGTTAATTTTGTCTATTTGCTGTTTTTCCCCCCTTTTTGACCCTAATTGCTGCTGTTTTGCCAAGTAATCCCTAACCCTTCCTGTTCTGTTTTGAGCATCACTATTGAAATAGATGCCCTGCAATGCTGCCATTTACTTCCACTTTGGAAACTACATATCCCCTTTCGCAAATCCTCCCCTCTATTTAGTTTAAGTCCCCTCTACAGTCTGGGTTATTCGATCTGCCAGGACACTGGGTCCAGCACTGTGCAAGTGAAGCTGCTCCCTCCCAACTCTGCCCTAGTGACAGAGCCCCATAAACTGGAACCCATTCTCCCTAGACCAATCTCTGAGCCATTTAACTCCTTGACTTTATTTATTCTGACAGTTTGCTATCTGTTCAGCTAGCAATCCAAAAATTATCACCTTAGAATTTCTGGTTTTTAATTTAGCATCTAGCTGTTAAAATTCTTTCAGCAAAACATCCTTTCTCATCCTATCAGTGTTGTTAGTACTAATTTTGACGTCAACAACTGGATCCCTCCCCTCCCTCTCTAAGTTCCTCTCCAGCCCTGAGGTGATATCCTCAACAAATAACAGAAATTGCTGGAGAAATTCACAGTAAAAAGTGAGGTCTGCAGATGCTGGAGATCAGAGCTGAAAATGTGTTGCTGGTTAAAACGTAGCAGGTCAGGCAACATCCAAGGAACAGGGAATTCGACGTTTCGGGCAAAAGCCCTTCATCAGGAATGAGGAAAATGTGTCCAGCAGGCTAAGATAAAAGGTAGGGAGGAGGGACTTGGGGGAGGGGTGATGGAGATGTGATAGGTGGAAGGAGGTCAAGGTGAGGGTGATAGGCCGGAGTGGGGTGGGGGCGGAGAGGTCAGGAAGAAAATTGCAGGTTAGGAGGGCGGTGCTGAGTTCGAGGGAATCGACTGAGACAAGGTGGGGGGAGGGGAAATGAGGAAACTGGAGAAATCTGAGTTCATCCCTTGTGGTTGGAGGGTTCCCAGGCGGAAGATGAGGCGCTCTTCCTCCAACCGTCGTGTTGTTATGTTCTAGCGATGGAGGAGTCCAAGGACCTGCATGTCCTTGGTGGAATGGGAGGGAGAGTTAAAGTGTTGAGCCATGGGGTGGTTGGGTTGGTTGGTCCGGGCATCCCAGAGGTGCCTGGAAACCCTCCAACCACAAGGGATGAACTCAGATTTCTCCAGTTTCCTCATTTCTCCTCCCCCCACCTTGTCTCAGTCGATTCCCTCGAACTCAGCACTGCCCTCCTAACCTGCAATTTTCTTCCTAACCTCTCCGCCCTCACCCCACTCCGGCCTATCACCCTCACCATGACCTCCTTCCACCTATCAAATCTCCATCGCCTCTCCCCCAAGTCCCTCCTCCCTACCTTTTATCTTAGCCTGCTGGACACATTTTCCTCATTCCTGATGAAGGGCTTTTGCCCGAAACGTCGAATTCCCTGTTCCTTGGATGCTGCCTGACATGCTGCGTTTTAACCAGCAACACATTTTCAGGAGAAATTCAGCAGTCTGACAGCATCTGTAGGAAGAAAGCAGAGTTAACATTTTGTGTCTAGTGTCCCATCAGAATATCATCAGTTCTGAAAAAGAGTCACTGGGCTTGAAATGGGAACTCTGCTTTCTTCCCAAAGATGCTGCCAGACCTGCTGAGTTTCTCCTATCATTTCTGTTTTTGTTTTGGATTTCCAGCATCTGCAGTTTTTTGTTTTGCATTATTGTGAAATTCTCAACCAGGGGCTGTGTAGGCAACAAAGCATTTGAGACTTGTACTCATGGCTTCAGAGAACAGTGTCTAGCCCTCTAATTAGCCCCTAACTGTATCATCCCCGAACATGACCACATTCCTATTCCATTCCCTCTTGAATGGCTTTGTACCATGGCCAGTTCATTCATCCACCTTGTACTCACTGCTGTCATCCACACAGCCTACAAGAGCCTTGCTACTGTTGATCAAATACAGGGACTGAAACTCCTCAAGTGCAACACACTGACTTTTTATACCCTCACCTACTGCCTCCTGTCTCTGATCACAGACCAAATCTTACAATGTTCATTGTTGTGCTTACTCTATTTCTTCTGATACTGCTATTAGTTGTCAGCTGGTTACAGCTGATGTTCAAGAAGGTTAACGATTGTAAGTTTAAAACGGCTTCTGGAATACTTTGCATACAGTTCCGATAGAGATTAACACTCTCCAATGGCACAAGTTTCAGGTGCTATATAATTTGAGTGAACTAGTCTGAGGAGTGTACCCTCCTCCTGGAACAAAGTGTCTAGGTAACTTTCCAGCCCTCCATGAGGTTGTGCAATGTCTGCAAACGAGACTCCAGCTCCAGAACTCAGATCACAGTTCCTCAAGCTGCAAACATTTACTACAGGCGGTTTCACCCTGGATGACCTTGGTGTCCAGCCACTTCCAGATGTTGCAGCAGTTAACACATCACACCATCACTGTTGTTTTTACTTAATTTTTAAAATTAATTACTTTTGTTTTCCTGCTGTTGATATTTTACTGTCAATTAACAGGATATAAAATCAACTGTATCTTAAGAAGCTGTTTTCTTTAAAATAAAGGGGAGAATAAAAAGACAAGAGACCTAAACACAAACTGAAGACTTTGCTTTCACTTGAAGAATAGAGATAGTTACCACTGCTTCTCACTAACCAGCTTCTTTCACTGTGCTTACATCACATTATGCTTTATGAGGAAACTCTGCCGCTGGTCTCACTGCAGGGAAGCTTCTTGATCCATACCTTCTTTCCTCTACTGCTCACCTCTCACACTGAGGAGTTTCTTTCTTACAATAAACCTTAGTTAAAGCACCTCTGTCTCCCTTTGCAATAAATTCCCACTTTAGACTAAAATTCCAGCTATACTCACAGCCTTTGTCTAAGTCAGGAGAGGTTTCCACTCGCATTGACTGTGCTCATTACTTGTGCTGTACAGAAAGTGTAAAATCCATTGGATCTGAATGGATACAAGGCCACAGGTTCTTATGGAATAAATGTGAATAAGTGTGAAGGTGTCCACTTTGGTGGAACAAGCAAAAAGAGGTATTAGTTAACTGGTGAGTGGTTGGGAAGTATTGGTATCCAAAAGGTTGCTATTATTCACTAAAAACTGGAATGCAGTTTCAACAATCAAGGAAGGCCTTCATCACAAGGGTTTTGTGTACAGAAGTAAAGGTATCTTGTTGCAATTAGTGAGTTTATATCTGGAGCATTGTGTACATTTTGGTCTCCCTATCTCAGAAAGAATACACATACCATGGAGGAACCTTTAAGGTTCACCAGACTAATCCCTGGGAGCCCAGGATTTTCTTCCAGTTGAGAGATTGAGAAAACTGCATTTATATTCCATAGAATTTCGAATAATGAGGCATGATCTAATTGCAACAGATAACATTTTTATATGTGTGACAGGGTGGATATTGAGAGAATATTTCTCCTGGTTGGTGAATCTAGAATCAGGAGACATCATCTTTGGATAAGATAAGGTCATTTCAAACTGAGACTGGTGAATCATTAGAAATTTCTAGTTCAGAGAGACATTGTAGTTCAAGACAGAAATTAGTGGTAGATTTCTCAGGATTAATAATATCAAGGCATATAGATAGTTAATGGCAGGACCCTGAACAGCATTGTTGTACAAAGGGATCTTGGGGTTAAGTCTGCTGAAAGTGGCCACCCAAGTGGATAGGGTGGTAAAGAAGGTGTATGGCATTCTTGCCTGTATCGATTGGGGAATTGAATACAAAACTCAGGATGTCATGTTGCAACTTTATAAGACTTCGGCTAGGCCATGCTTAGTGCTACATTCATTTCTAGTTGCCACATTACAGGAAGGATGTGGAGGCTTCGCAGAAGGTGGTGAAGAAGTTTAACAAGATGCTGTCTGGATTAGAGAGTATGAGTGAAAAAGTGAGGCTAGAAAAACTCAGGTTGTCTTGCCTGGATCAGCGGAGGCTGAGGAGAGATTTTAAAGGAAGTCAATAAAAGTATGAGATGCATAGATAGAGTTGACAGTCAGAATCTTTTTCCCAGAATTGAAATGTCTAATACTCGAGAGCATGCATTTAAAGCGAGGGGGGAAAGTTCAAAGCAGATATGAGGGGGGCAAGTTTTTTTACACAGAATGGTAGGAGTGTGGAACATACAAACACGGGTGGTGGAGGCAGATATGCGAGGTGCATTTAAAGGACTTTAGGAAAAGCACAGGAATATGCACAGAATGGAGGGATGTGGACCAAGGGCAGGTAGAAGGGATTATTTTAATTTGGAGTCATGTTTGACACAACATCGTGGGTGGAAAGGCCCATTCCTGTGCTGTATAGTTCTCTGTTCTGTATGGAGCTGGTGCAGAAAAGTTGCATTGAGGTAGATAATCAGCTATGACTTAATGGAATGGCAGAGCAGGCACAGCAACATGAACGGCTGTTCCTATGTCCCATTTTACAAAGTTTGGAGTGATTTGAGTAGTGGTAGCTGAGGCTTGCGGTGCAATTGGTGGGATCTGATACTTGAACATTTATTCGTGTGACCTTATTCAATCATTCTCTTATGTAAGGTCACTGAATTTCTTGCTGCACGGCATCCTCGATGCAGCCAGATCCTCAGGCCAAACTCTTGATTTTAGTATCTGATACTCTCTGGTCCCATCGCCTTTTGTGCGTGACCTGGAGGATCTCCAGGGCCCATGCAGCTGGTGATCAAAGTTCCTTTGCATCTCCTCCACTAAGGCATCTAGTGCAGTACCAATTTTCTGACTTTATCAGATCATTTGCAGCTTCCATAAGACAGCAATTGCTGCCAACACCTGCTCTAGCCATAATGCACCTCCCTTGATAGTGTGCAAGTCAACCATAAGAAGGTCGGCTAGCTTTAACTGGCACTAGTAACTCATGATATTGGCTGTCTGCTCAGGCACCTAGCCAGTTCAGTGTGGTTAGTGCTGGCTGACTGGAAGAAATAATTTAAAACAGCATTGAGCACAAAGTTTGCAGGCTGACTACATTACAGCTACCAGGCCCACGATAATCATAATCCTTGTTCCCAGCTTCAGAGTGTCTGGTCTCCAAGTCTTTGAGAGAAACCTTAGCAATAGTGTGAATGCCCAAATTCATTTTTGTACATTAAAACTGACTGTAAGTAAAGACTTTCATTCCATATCTTGCCAGAATTCAAATGCCGTACATGGATTTTTTTTCATCAATAATTATATCATTTGCGACACAGGCCATTATGACAAACATAAGTTAGGAAAAGACAGGAAAATTGCAAACAAAGAGTATGCAGTCAAAAGGAATCACTGTTGGACAAATAATACTTAATCTCTGGCTGAAATGAAATATTTGCAAGAAATAGGTAAATCATAGAATCCTGACAGTGCAGAAGCAGCCCTTCAGGCATAGAGACCATACTGACCCTCTAAAGAATATCCCACCTATACCCACCCCATCTCTGTAACCCTGTATTTCCCATGGCTAACCAACCTAGTCTACACATCCCTAGACACTGTAGCATGCCCAATCCGCCTAACCGGAACATCTTTGGATGGTGGGACGAAACCCAAGTACAGGGAGGACACAATGCAGACATGAGGAGAAGGTGCAAAATCCACACAGTTACCCAAGGGTGGAACTGAACCTGGGTCCCTGGCATTGTGATGCAGCAATGCTAACCACTGAGCCGCCATACTGCTTCTAATAAAAGAACTGAATATCATTTAAATGGAGAAAAACTGCAGAAAGCTACAATGCAGAAGGATTTAGGAGTGCTTGAGCATAAATCACAAAAGTCAACTATACAATCTCTGTCATAGAGATGGCAAGTGGACTTTGCTTTACTTCTAAAGGAATGGAGTATAAAATTAGGGAGGTCTTGCTCAGTCTATACAAGGGCACTAGTCAGACCTCAACTGGAACACTTTGAGCAGTTTTGGATCCTTTATCTAAGGAAAGATATACTGGCATTGGAGGCAGTCCAGAGAAGATTCACTAGGCTGGTACCAAGTATGGAGGGACTGTCTTTTGGGGTGAGGTTGAATGGGTTTGGCCTATACCCATAGAAGTGACCTAATAAAACATAAAATGTTCTAAAGGGACTTTTCAGGGTCGCTGTGAAGAGATTGTTTCCCCTAGTGGGGCAGTCTAGAACCAGATGGCATAATCTCAAAATAAGGGGTCGTTCATTTAAAAAAATACATGAGGAGGAAATCTTCTGTCAGAGGATGCTGAATTTGTTTATCATAGTGCATTGTTAACACGAGGTAATTAAGTGTATTGAAGGATGGGATAGACAAGGGTTATAGGGAAGAGAATCAAGGGTTATAGGGAAAAGGCAGAAAAGTGGATTTGAGGATTATCGCATCAATGATGGTCTCATTGAAGGGCAGAGCAGACATAATGGGCTGAATGACTTAGTTTTGCCCTGATGTCTGATTGTCTTATGGATAAGTTAGCCTAACATTTGTTATTGGGAAAATGTTCATCTGTTGGAGAGGTGGAAGAGCAGACCATTTGACAAACGCAACAAAATCAGAGTTAGCATGGCTTCACAAAGGGGAAATAATACCTAACACATTTATTAGAATTCTTTGAAGAGGTAACAAAAAGCATAGATGAAGAGGAACCAGATGTAATACATTTGTATTTCCAGAGACCACTTGACAAAGTACCGTATTGTTCCCAACTAAATAAATGGCGGGGGGAAATCTCATACCCCCCATTGATAAGGGGTTGGCTTTGTTCAATTAAGTGAAGATGAAACTGCTATTATGAAAAGTTGTTTTGTCTGATTTGTGATAAATGGCAAGACTCTTCAGCACCAATTCCAATAAGTATCTACTGAAATGGATTGAGAACTATTGGGTTGAAAATGGAAGTGGGCCGTGTTTTGAAGTAGATAGACAATGTGTATTCCACCAGCCAAGCATCCATCTTGCTTAAAAGGAACAGTCAAGCACATCCCACAGAAGTTATCAAACTTGGAGCACAATAGAAATCAGTATTAACCCTTACAGTCAAGAGAAAGAAGTTGAAGGAGAAGACACAAGCAGCAGCTGGACCAACTAACTTAATTGCAAACTAATCACCTTGTGCGATTGTAAATAAAGGAATTTTCAACCACAATATTAAGCCACTCATCCTACATCTGAAATTTGAATAATAATTTGAATTCAGAAAGAATTGGAATCGTAGTGTGCATTTTCACTCTCAAAAGTGGTAAGAATAATGGCAAAAATGATGACATAATCTTCTCAGAGTCCAAAAATCACATTTCGTCATTTGGAGAAACATGCATCTACATTTACATCTCATTGATTACACACATTTCTGGAATTAATTCTGAAGGTAAAACCAATAAAACCATTGTCTGACTCATTTTATATTCTTCAAAATAATGATCCAGTATGACCACTATTTTCATTTCGAAGTATTACTTTCCTTAAAAAAAAGTGAGTTAAGCCTCTGGGAAGTGTGCATTCCCAATTGACTTCAACCAGTTGAGATAACAAATACTCCAGGAAATTGACTGCTCAACTTCACGTGTCACCTGTGATCTTGCTCTTCTCCAATCTACGTGAGTACAAAGCTTTGACCGCCTCTGAGAAACCTTTCTCAGTGTTCATTGCCTTCACTTTCACTATTAGCTGTACAACTGTAATAGCCACATCCATGTGGACCAAGGCAAGACATGCCCCTGATCCATCAGCGAACTGAATTGGGGAATGGCAATACTTCACAGGTGACAGCTTTACACACAGATCCAGACGGCAACTTTTGTCTCAGAATGACACTTTAATGTTGAAGGCAAGGAAGGGCTTGCTGTAAGAGACACTTTAACACAGAAGGCAAGACGGTAGCATATACTGTAAGGGCAGTGGACATCAATAGGAAAGAAAGAAGGGGTCTTGGCCACTGAACAACACAGTGCTGAGTCACTATCTGAGATATTTCAAAGGTCTGCCAGGTTTCTGACAAATATTACTTGTATGTGAAGAGCTTAGTGATGTGTAAATGGAAAAGGTGAGGCATGCTTTATGGGGCAAGGTCAGATTTCAGTCAGTCAGGGGTATTTGGTGGTCCAGTCCAGCACCTGGGCCCTTTCCATATTGGGGTATGGGTAAGATGGGTGAGGGCAGGTTAACCATGGTCAGTCAGTTGATGGGTCCACCTCAAGTCCAAAGACTGGGTTTCAGTTTTTCCTCAAAATCAAATAAAATCAGCCCATGCCTTGCCTGGTCCATGAGCCATTATCCTTGTGCTCACTAGCTGAGGGATTGGCTACCAGTGAACCACATGGGCATTTCCCACAATTGACAATGGATTCATGGTCAGTACTGGACTCTTAATCACAAAATTCAAAATCCATCATCTACCATTGTGGGATTTGCACCCAGAGAAAGTGAGGCCTGCAGATGCTGGAGATCAGAGTCAAAAAGTGTGGTGCTGGAAAAGCACAGCGAGTCAGGCAGCATCTGAGGAGCAGGAGAGTTGATGTTTTGAGCATAAACTCTTCACTAGGAATGAGGGGACACCAAGGGGGCTGAGAGATAAATGGGAGGGTGGTGGGGCTGGGGGGAAGGTAGCTGGGAATGCGATTGGTAGATGAAGGTGGGGAGTGATGGTTATAAATCGGAGTGGAGAGTGGAGCAGATAAGTAGGAAGGGGGATGGACAGGTAGGACAGTTCAAGAGGGTGGTTCTGAGTTGAAGGGTTGGATCTGGGATAAGGTGGGAGGAGGCGAGATGAGGAAACTGGTGAAATTGACATTGATCCCGTGTGGTTGGAGAGTCCCAAGGAAGAAGATGAGGCATTCTTCTTCCAGGTGTTAGGTGGCTAATGTTTAGCAGTGGAGGAGGCCCAGGACTCGTATGTGCTTAGAACATTGGGAGGGGGAATTGAAGTATTCAGCCACAGGGCTGTGTGATTTAGTGTGTGTCCCAGATTTGTTCTCTGAAATATTCTACAGGTTGGTGTTCTGTCTACCCAATGTAGAGGAGACCACAACACATTCTGTGAATCCCTTGTTAGGTCCAGCCACACCCCCACCGCTCCCAGTCCCCCACCACCCCCCCCTACTCCCCCACCCTGACCCACCCTTCTGGCATCTTCCCCAGCAACCAGAAGAGGTATAAAACCTGAGCCCACACCTTCGTCCAAGGTCCCAAAGGACCCTTCCATATCCAGTAGAGTTTTTCCTGTACATCCAAACACCTCATCTACTGTGTCCATTGCAATCGATGTGGTCTCTTCTGCACTGGGGAGACAGGATGCCAACTTGCAGAACATTTCAGAGAACATTTCTAGGATATACACACCAAACAACCACACCTCCCTCTGAGTGACCACTTCAACTCCCTTGCCCACTCTGCCAAGGACATGCAAATCCTAGGCCTCCTCCACTGCCAAACTTTAGCCACCCGACACATGGAGGAGGCTTGCCTCATTTTCTGCCTTGGGACCATCCAACCAATGGGATCAATGTCAATTTCACCAGTTCCCTCATCTCCCCTCACCCCACCTTATCCCAGATCCAACCCTCCAACTCAGAGCCACCCTCTTGAACTGTACTACCTGCCCATCTCTCTTCCCACCTATCCACTCTACCCTCCACTCTGACCTATCAACATCATCCCCCATCTTCATCTACCAATCGCATTCCCAGCTAAACATCCCCCAGCCCCAACACCCTCCCATTTATCTCTCAGTCCCATGGGGGCTCCCCGCATTCCTGATGAAGACTTTCTGCTTGAAACATTGAATCTCCTGCTGCTCAGATGCTGCCTGAATGACTGTGCTTTCCCAGCACCACACTTTTTGACTGGGATTTGAATCCGACTACTCAGAACATTACCTGGGTCTCTGGATTAATAGTCCAGCAATAATACACTAAGCCATTGCTTCCCTTAAGTTGACCTTCAAGAGACATAATGAGCTGCCATCTTGAACGGTTACAGGCCATGTGCTGTAGATCAACTCATAAGTTTGTTAGGGAGAGAATTCCAGGATTTTGATCCAGGGTCAGGGAGGAATGGTGATATGGTTCCAAGTCAGGATGATGGGTCGGGTAGAGGGGAACTTGCAGGTGATAGTGTTCCCATTTATCTGCTGCCCTTGATCTTTTGGATGAAAATGGTGTGGATTTGGAAGGTGACGACTTTTGATGAATTTCTACAGTGCATACACTCTGCTGCTACTGAGCATCGGTGCTGGATGGAGTGGATGCTTGTGAATGCTTATCAGTTCAGTAAGCTGCTTTGTCCTGGATAGTGTCAAGCTTCTTGAATGGAACTTCACTCATTCAGGCAAGTATGGAGTATTGCATCATGCTCCTGACTTGTTCCTGGTAGTCTGGCTTTGGGAAGTCAGGTGGTGAGTTACTTCCTGAAAGATTCCTATCCTCTGAGTTGGTCTTGTAGTAGCCACAGTATTTACGTGGCAAGTTCAGTACAATTTCTTTTCAATGGTAATATCCAGGATGTAAGTGGATGATGGTGATACCATTGTATGTCAAAGGGCAGTTGTTAGATTGTCTCTTATTGATAATAGTCATTCACTGGCATTTGTGTGGCATGAATATTTCTTGCCACTTGTCAGTTCAAGCCTGGATATTGTTAATTTGGAAATGGACTATTTTGGTGTCTGAAGAATGATAAATAGTGCTGGATATCGGCAAACCTCCCCACTTCTGACCTTAATATGGAGGGAAGATCATTGATGAAGCAGCTGGAAATGGTTGGGCCAAGGATACTAACCTGAGGAACTCCTGTAGATTTTTCCTGCAGCGGAGAAGATAGCTTCTAACAACCACAATGCCTTTGCGCCAAGTAAGATTCCAACCAGCAGAGAGCTTTTCTCCTTATTCCCATTAACCCCAGTTTTGCTAAAACTGCTGGGCGCCACTCTCAGTCAAATATAGCTTGGACTGTTACTCACACCTCAGGTCTGAGCTTGAAGGATAGAAGAGAAGATTAGATGATCTCAAAGGGATCAGTGCAAGTCATGGTCACAATAACCTCAACCTGGGGAGTGTGTCGGCAAGGAAGGAGAGAGGCACTTCAATAGTCAGGTGCACTGGGGACACTGAGCATACTGTAAACAGACTCAACTAAAATGGGAGGAGATTGAATGCTGATTGGGAAAACAGAGACTGTGAAATGATAAAGGAGGTGAAGAAGGAAGGGGAGTCCAAAAGGGAGCCTGCTCTTCAGTAAACATAAATTCTCAAGCTCACCAAATTAAGCTTTCAATTACTGTCAAGGCAATTTCAAAGTAGGAGGAGGAAGTAACATTATTTTCTGAAAGTGTTGGAGTTCAGGGATGGAATCTGAGACCACCTAAACTGCGACTCTACTAATCAGAGGCGCAGTGATTATTCCATATGAACCATCCACCTTGAGTTCCTGTTTAAATCATCATGTCAACACTCCCTTTACCACCTGTGGCCTTCATGGCAACTTCTCATCTCTCAGGTTAAGAAGAATCAATGGAAAATGCACAATTACTCAAAACTTAATCTTCCCTAGTGGCGATGATATACCATCACTAGGACCGCAATCCATAACTTTGCAGTCACCCTCGGCAGTGGTACGGGGATAGTGTAACTGGACAAATAATCCTGAGCAATAAGCCAATGCTCTAAGGGCATGAGTTTGGGTTCTTGGTGGATGTTGAAATTTAAATGTAATACAAAATTAATGTAAGATTGAATAATTTAATAAAAACTGCCCTAATACCTATCATGTGGCTGCTTTTAATTGTCATAAAAAACTCACTCCTCTCTTTCCAGAAAAGAAATCTACCATCCTTGTCTTCTACTCTCACAATGTGGCCAACTTTTAACTGTGCTCAAGGCAAGACGAAGGGTGACATGTGAGGTCTACCGTGGAGGGTTTGGGTATTGCGGGGGGAGGTAGGTGATAAGATGGCATGTGTCCTCATGGCAGCAGCCAAAGCCACATAGCCACTTTGAAGAGTGTGGTCAGGATGACATTGTGCAAAGGAAGTGATGTTGTCAGGCTGGAAAGTATCCAGCAGTAGTAGATGGGCAAAAAGACCTCTGATGTTGGTGGCAAGGAGCCAAGTTGTACACCAACAAAGAATCGTATGGAGCAGATACTCGTTGGGGACTTGGCCAGGTGTATGACTAACCTCTGTGAGAGCAAAGCTTCATGGGGAAGGATTTCATGGGTAAAAGGTCCCTTTACTAAGACTGTGTGATTTCTCTTTGGAGGAGCAATGGCCGAATGGTATTATTGTAGAGGTCCAGCTAATATTCAAATCCTGTGATAGTGAAAATACAATAATAATTTGGAATTTTGAGTTTAACAGTAAACATGGAACCACTGTTGATTCTCAGGAAAAATCCACCTGATCCATTAATGTCCTTTAGGGAAGGAATTGCCATTATTACCTGGTCTGGCCTACATGTGACTCCACACCCATAGTGATGTGCTTGTCTCTTAACTGCTCTCTGGGCAATAAGGAATAGGCAATAAATGCTGGGATGCCCACCTGCCATGGATGAATGAAAAGAACTTCACCTTCTGATGGATCTCCTGAAATTAATGGACTGTAGCAGGCATCAACCCTACAGCTTTTCAAATGTTTTTGTAGCTATGAAGGGTTTACCAATAAAGAATGCTAATGCAACAGTAGCTGTAGCAACAACAGCAGTACCACCCACCCAAGTTATAATACATAGCCTGCAGAGGGAGAACAAGAAGGACAAGAGACACCACAATGACAGAGAGCTCTGGAGTGAAACAGGATCAAAGGCTTCAGTACAGCCGTCTGCAAATGAGTGACCATCAGGGCCAATGATACCTCACGAACTCTCATGCCATCATGTCATGCCTATACCAGTCATCATGATGACAAGGACTAACCTCATCCCGGTAGCACTACAGGTAGTAGCTTCCCTTAATTTTTTTGCAATTAAATCATTTCAGAGAGCTACTGGGAATGTGTGGCTTTTCACAGTCCCCACTCATACATGTATTCAAGCTGCACAGGCAGAGTCATAGAGTCATACAGCATTGAAACAGGCCTTTGACTCTCCGTGTCGATGCCAACCAACAAACTCCAAACTACACTAATTCCATTTACCTCCATTTAGTCCATAGCCTACCATACCCTGGAATTTTAAGTGTTCATCCAGTTGCTTCTTAAATGTTGCACCACAATTTGAAGCAGCATGCTCCATATTTCTCCAATGCTTTGAGTGAATGTGGTTTCTCAGATCTCTTCTAAACCATTTGCTCCTCAACTTAAAATAATGTTTTCTGGTCCTGTGCAGGTCTCCATGTGGAAGAGATTCTCACAATCTACCTGTCCATGCCTCTTATAATTGTGTACCCCTCAATCAGAACCTTCCTCAGTCTCCTCTGCTCCAAGGTAAACAAACCCAGCCTCTCCAGTCTCTCCTCATAACTGAGACTTTTCACCCCAGGCAACATCCTGGTGAATCTCCTCAGCACTCTCTCTGATGCAATTTCATCCTTCCAAACATTTGGCAATAATAACTCCACAATACTCTATCTGTGGTCTAACCAATATTTTATAATGTTGTAGCAAAATGTCCTTGCTCCTTTATTCTATGCCTTGACTTATGAATGCAAACATCCCATATGCCTTCTTAACCATCCTGTTCACCTGTGCTGAGACCTTCAGGGATCTACGGACTTGTACATCAAGCTCCCTTTGTTTCTTAGTATTCCCTAGGGGCCTACCAATCATTGTGTATATCCTTCCTTATTTGACATTCCAAAATGCATCACTTTGCACTCATCAGTATGAATTCCATCTGCCATTGCTCTGCTGAATTTACCAGCTGATCAATATCAGATTGTAGTCTGAGACCATCCTCCTCACTATCAACAACATCACCAATTTTGGTATCATCTGCAAACTTATTAATTATGCCTTCTGCATTCATATCCATGTTGTTAATGGCAATAACAACAGCAGAGAACCTCCAACACTAATCCCTATGGTGTACCATTGGTCACAGCCTTTCAATCACAAAAACATTCCTCCACCTTAGCCCACTAGTTGCAACCTCTAGATCCAACCTGCCAACTGCTATTGGATCCCACAGGGTCTTAATGTCTAGGCCAGCCTTCCATGCGGGATCTTCTCAAAGACCTCACTGAGGTCCATGTAAACCATATCAACTGTATTATCCTCATCTATATATTTACTCACCTTCTCAAAAAATTCAACTAAATTAATTTGACAGGATCTTCCTCTGAAAAGTCCATGCTGACTAACCCTGCTCACTACTGCCTTTCTAAATACTGATTAATCCTATCCCTCAGAAATTTTTCCAATAATTTCCCGACCGCTGAATTTAGACTAACTGATTTGTAATTACCTGGCCTATCCCTGCTGCCTTTTTTGAATAAAGGAACCATATGAACTTTCCTCCATTCAGCTGGCACTTAATCTGTGGCCAGCGAAGTATTAAATATCTTCACCACGGCTCCAGCAATCTCCTCCCTTGCCTCCTATAGCAGCCTAGCATATATCTCAACAGGCCCTGGGATTTATGCATCTGTATGCCTGCTAAAACATCTAAAACTTCCATCTCATTAATCTTATAATGCTATGTAGCCTCACTATCCGAAATGAAATCCTCAGCTACATGACCTTTCTCCTTTGTGAATACAGGCAAAAAATTTTCATTTAAGACCTCACACACATCATCTGTCTCTATTACCAGTTACCCCTTTGGGGTCTTTATTCAAGCCCATTCTTTCCCCTTAATACCCTTCTTATCCTGACAAAAATCTTTGGGTTTTTTTTATTCCTATTCGACAAAGATTTTTCCTGGCTCCTCTTTGTCCTGTTAATTTCCTTTTGAAGCTTCCTTCTGCACTCTCTATACTTTGAAGATTCTCCTTTGTTTTTCATGCTCTGTACCTAACATATGCTTTCTTCTTTTTCTTTATCAAACTCTCAATATCTCTTGACATCCAGAGTTCCCTGGACTTGCTATCCTTGCCCTTCACTCTTAGAGAAACACTTTGGCCCTGAATTCTCACTACACTACTTTTAAAAGTCTATCATTTTCCAAATGTAGACTTACCTGCAAGTAACTGGTCCCAGTCTACATTTGCCAGATCCCTTATAATGATATTAAAATTGACCTTCCCCTAATTTTGACATTTATCTTCTGTACTATCTTTACCTCTTTCTATAATGACTTTGCAACATACAGAATGGTGGTCACTATCCATAAAATGCTCATCCACTGAAATTTTGATTACTTGACCAGTTTCATTCTCTAGGATTAGGTCTAGGACTGATCCATTTCTAGTAGGACTAACCACATACTATCATTAAAAACCTTTCCCAGATGCAATATAAAAATTCCAACCCATCTTATCCTTTCACACTTACAATGTTAACAAGGTTGAAGCTCCCTATAGCTATAGTCCTGGTTCTCTCCCTTACTCTATGATTTGCCTATATATCTGTTCCTCTCTCTCCCTCTGACTGTTGGGAGATGTGTAGTATAATCCCAGCAAGGTAAACACCCATATTTTAAATTTCTAGGCTCTACCCAGATGGCCTCATTTGAAGACCCTTCCACGATATCCTACCTCATTACTGCAACGATGGATTCCTTTATGAATAATGTAATTCCTCTATCTCTGTTACACCCTTCCCCTCCCTCCCCATTATGCCTGAAACTTCTATAATTTGGAATGTTGAGCTGCTGTTCTTCCTTCATCCGTGTCTCAATGATTGCAACAATATGATAGTCCCGTGCTGATTAATGCTGTAAATTCATCTGCCTTACCTGTCAAGTTCCTTGCTTTAATTTTCTAGATCTCCTTATAATGTCGATGTCTTTGCTGCCTGCAAGACTGTCTTGGCAGTCCCTTCTATCTGAACGGATATTGCTCTTGACTTTACATGTGCGTGAAGATCCACAGTAAGCTATGCAAATGCACAAAAGGCAGACCAATGTGTTTGTCTTTTGTACACTTGAAGTGTAGACTGCAATCTTATTTAAATTAGATTCCCTACAGTGTGGAAACAGGCCCTTCGGCCCAACAAGTCCACACCGACCCTCCGAAGAGCAACCCACCCAGACCCATTTCCCTAACACTTCAGGCAATTTAGTGTGGTCAATTCACCTGACCTGCACATCTTTGGATTGTGGGAGGAAACCAGAGCAAACCCACGCAGATACGGGAAAAATGTGCAAGCTCCATACAGACAGTTGCCCTAAGTGGGAATTGAACCCGGGTCCCTTACACTGTGAGGCAGCAGTGCTAACCACTGAGCCACCATGCCCCTGGGCTCCTGGCCTATTCCTGAGTCAATATTCTGGCCAGCTGAGTTGCTCAGAAAGAGAGGGTCCTGGTATCCAACACTCCATCACTGGTCTTGACTCCCTGCATGCATGTGGTTCAGCTTTTCCCGTAGTCAGATAAAGACAAAGATTGAGTTTGATGGCAAATGATGTGCAAAGACTTTGTGAACATGCATAACCATAAAGGGTGGTGTGCTGTCCCTAGTGAGTGAGTAGGAAGCACAGTGTTCATGAAGGGTTAGTAGTTTGACTTAAGGAGGTGGGTCATTGAGCGTGCATCCATGCATGTGATGTTGAGGCTTGGAGCCATGACCTGTGTAAGATGTCTGTGCAATGTTAGAATTAGGCTGAGTGATGCCCAGCGGATGGTGCCACTTACCCTTAGTGTGCAGGAGGTCATTTTATTTTCTTCCTGTACTTCTTCCAGTGCTGCTAATTGATGCTGACACGTGCTAGTATTCGATCCGAAACTAGACCGTTTAGATGGCGAGACCACTGGTGCCATCCCCTGGCAAAAAGATTTTCCTTCTGTTGGTGACTCCATCCACAAGAAGATGTAAAGAGACATTGTTGAAACAAAGTGCCATCTTCTGCTTCTTAGGTGACCACCACAGGTCTCGTGATGCTCCTGTCTTCCAGCAAGTGATGTGGGGTGCAGCTGGCCATTGAATATTGAGCCAGAAACTTTGAGCCTGGGAATTCCCATTATGCCCAACAACACTCTCCTCACTTCCACGATGCATTGATCCACTCAATCAATGTTTGTCTTACATCGATAATGAGGTGAGAAGCATACAATTGAGAGTCGTTAAGCTCAGTTGGCCAGTTTGCAATGCAGAGTGTTGCCAGCAGTCATGTTGAATTGCCACAGCCACTGAGTCCTGCCTTCTTGACTGGCTTCTCGCCTGAAGTATGGTGATCCTAAGGTTAAAGTGATAGTAAAGAGTGCATTCAATTTCTACCATGGTTGAGATAACATGATAAACTCTACTTCTCAATCTCTCCCCTTGCCTGAGGTGTGGTGATCCTCAGGTTAAACTACAACCAGTTGTCTCTCCCTAGTGACAGAGTAGCCCTATGATCCTCTGAGACTATGGCTACTACTACTGATCATGTGAGATAACTTACCACATGACACCATCTAAGACACCTGCCATCATACATTAATAATCTGAATGATAAATCTTAGTAAAGTCAATTATGTAGCCTTAGGAAAAAGAAGGAAGAGAACCAATTGCCTCTGTAACTTACTTTTCTTAAAATAGATCAATCAAGAAAGAAGAAAAAAATTGTTTCATACACAATCTTACACATCCTCAGGATGTCACAAAACATCAACAGTCAATTAAGTATTTGAAGTCTGTTTACTGCTTATGTGTAAGTTGGAAAGTTTCGAAGAGACAAAATAGGTTAATGGTACAGTTACAAAGAAAATCCAATGATGATTGATATCAAGGTAAGGTTGCTATCTTCCTACTCGGCCACAGGGCTGATCTCTCATTAGGGAGAGATGACTGGTGGTAATTTAACCTGATGTTCACCACACCTAAGGCAAGGGGAGAAATTGAGAAGGAGAGTCCATTCATGGTAACTTCAGGTGACGTGGAAACTGAACCCATGCTGTTGGTATCACGCTGCATTGCAATCCAGCTGTGTACGTTGGATGGCTGTGAAGGGCTGCAACATTTCTGGCTCTTTTAAAAAGTGTGAAGAAGTGTGATGAGGGAATGTGACAGTTAGAAGTAATGGAAGGATAAGACATTTTATGGAGAAATATGCAATTGTCTGAGTTCGGTAAGTTGAGTAAAGGGATGGTAGGGAGACCTTAGAAGCCAGCAAGAAGGATATTGAATAAGTTGAATCCAAAAGCTGAATGAAAGGATTTAAAACTTGTGGTTGAATTTTAGCAGTGGGAATCTAAGGGATAAGTAGATTCAGGCATCATTGCAAAGGTAGTTAGGCAATTATCTTGCATCACCTTGTTAGGTTTGAAACTAAATTCTGCTTCATAAAATAACTGCCAGAAATTTGCACTGTCAGGTGCAGTCCGAGTGAAAAACGTGAAGTTGAATACAGATAGTGGCAAGGGAAGAGAGTTTATGGATAGTCTAAAATTATGTTTTTCTTTATGTTAATATTCATTTAAGATTTTAGTGAAGAAACAAAAGTTGTTTGGATAAATTCATTTGTAGGCTATATGTTAGTTGGCTTGCCATATTCACATAACTTCTATCTCTGCTGTAAGTTGTTTTCACTTTAGCTTATAGTCATCATTAATCACATTATTTGAACATTGATAACAGAAATCTGAGGCTGAGACTAAGTGCATCTTCAGAGCCATAAAGAACCAGCTACAGTCAAAAACAGCAAAGAATTAAAGCTAAAGTTGGAAAATGTTATGTGTTAAGAGAACCTGATTGGCTATGAACTTTCCATTCCCTGTTGCTATAGAAATGAATGGAGACATGATAAAAAAAATTGGAATTTTCCTCACTGTCAGTGTAAAACTATGAAATTGCAACAGAAATAAATAAGAAGACTGGGCAAGTAAGAGTCAAAATCCTGTTTCAGTGCTGGACGAAAATTGGTTTGCTGCTGAGACCTTACTGAGGAGCAGAGAAGCTTGATTGCAGAAATTTTGGAAATTTTCAAGAGACACTTTAAAACCATGTTAATGTTGCATATAAATGGTACTTTTCCAAATTCAGAATTAAAAGGGAGATAGAGGCTTTTTGATCATCATGTGATGGCATTGAGATAGCTTGCTGCATGTTGTGAGTTTGAAAAGATTACATTATTGGAGATATAGGAGAAAGTGAGGACTGCAGATGCTGGACATAGAGACGAGAGTGTGGTGCTGGAAAAACACAGCAAGTCAGGCAGCATCCGAGAAGCACCAGAATTGACATTTTGTGCATAAGCCCTTCATCAGGAATGAGGCTTGTGGTTCAGGGCTGAGAGGTAAATAGGTAAAGGTAGCAAAGAAAATTATTGGAAAACATTATTGGAAATATGGTAGTCTTAGACTCAAGAGATTCAGGTTGTGTGGTATATCTGCTGAAAGAGAAGAAACTTACTCTAACAAATGTTGTTGACCTATGTAGAAGCTCTGAGCTCATGATAACAGCCGAGTCAGTGTATTATGCTGAGAGACAGTCCAGGCTGAACATGAGACACAAGATATTGGGAGAAAGGAAGACATATTTCCAAAAGGGCCAGCAGAAAAGTCAAAGGATACAGCAGGATGCCAATATTGTAGTGGATAACGTACCAAAGGCAAGAAAGAATTTCCTACATGGAGAAAGAGTGCTTTGATCACAAGGAACTGAATCACTTTGTAGGCAATATTTAGCTAGAAGTAGGCAAAGATAAATCTTTAAATATGGCTGTTTGGTCATTAAGTGCATTCAAGGAAGCTTTTCTTCTCTCAGAGAGTAGTGAATCTGTGGAAGTCTTGATCATGAAAGATTGTGAAAGCTAGATCATTAGGTGTATTCAAGGTTGAGATGGATTTTTAATCAGGAACGGAATGAAGGGATATGGAGAAAAAGCAAGAAAGTGGAGTTGAGGATTATCAGATTAACCATGATCTCATTGAATGATGAAACAGGTAAGTCAATCATTCTGATGAACGATTGCATCATTCAAAGGGTTGACATTGTTAGGGCTATAAGTGATAAGTAGTTGTAACTGTCCATATGATGACTGCTAAAGGAAAGCATCAAGTGGGTATAAGGTGTCAGATAGACACTGGTAATTCATGCAGCATCTATTTGACAGTGACACAAAAATGAAGCTCTAAAGGTAAGGTTTATGGCATATGGTAGAATGATAATCATTCCAAGCAGATAAATGAAGCTGAAAACCCAATGCATTGGGAAGAATGAAAATCTGGAATTTCAGATAGTAGACGTTAAACAAAATCCATTCACCTTTGTTGAAGCAAGTCTAAAGCTTGGACAAGTGATACTACAAATCAGATTTTGTACCATAAAAGACTTGTAGAATATTACATATCACTATTTGCAGGTCTTAAGTCATAAGACCACAGAAGTTGGACAATAAGTAGGCCATTCAGCCCATTGAGACTACTGCACCATTCAATGAGATCATGGTTGATCTGATAATCCTCAACTCCACTTTCTTGCTTTTTCTCCATATCCCTTACTGCCTTTTCCCTATAGCCTTTGATTCCCTCCCCATTAAAAATCTATCTCTGCCTTGAATACACTTAATGATCTCGCTTTCATAATCTTTCATGACAAAGAATTCTATAGATTCACTACTCTTTGATAAGAAAAATGCCTCCTCTTCTCTGTTCTAACTGGGCAACTCTTTACTGTCAAATTATGCCTGCTGGTCCTAAAACACTCCTGTCAAGCCCCCTAAGAATTTTGAATGTTTTAGCAGCATCATTTCTCATTCCTCTAGACTCCAAAGAGTTTAGAACAAGGTTACTCAGTGTCTCCTCATAAAATAAACCATCTGTACATGGGACCATCTTAGTTAATCCGATCTGGACAGCCTCCAATGCCAGGATATTTTTCCTTAGATACAAGGACCAAAACAGCTCATAGTTTTAACAAGTTTTCCCAGTCTTAAGTATCTTTCTGGTGAACATCATCTTAACCAGATAAGGGTGTAAGATCAATTCAGCATCTGCCAAGGACAATTCCAGCTGACCACAGGTCCAGCCTGAAAGACAAGCTTGTTTCCCAGGTGATTGAGGAGTTCCTAAATAATGCAAGAAGTGATAATTAGGCCAAGAAATTGATTTTTTGGAGGAGCAGGCAACTAATGATGAGCATGTGATTTAAAAGAGGTGGACATCATAGATCAGCGAGAAAAACATGGTAAGGAAACAAAATGTTAGAGATGCATTGAAGATTGTTGAATTCAATTAAATAGATAACATACTGACAAGGAATTCATTCCAATCGGGGCAAGGTGAAAGCTTTGTCAGAGATGAACTGACCAACAGATGTTAAACAGTGCAAGGATTTGTTGGATTTGTGAAATTTCAAGAGAAATTCTTAAATTTGGGACTTCACGTCGAGATGAGAAAATACCAGTAAAACTGACATCAAAAGCAACTCACATATATGATATTAAAAGACCTGAATATTTTTAAGACAAGAGATGAAAGGATTGTGATGAAGATAGGACAAGCTGGGATCGTTACAAAGGCAGAAAATGCTGAAGAAACTCACTAGATCTTGCAGCACATGTGGAGAGTTCATGTTTCAGGTCCAGCTTTCTGGATAGTGTATGACTTTAAGAGATTATTTTGATTTTTTTTTGAAGACAGCTTGTGAGACAGAGACACCAAGCAGTCTACAAGACCCTTGAGTAAACAATTTGAGAGACCTTTGTTTTTTTTTAAAAAAAACATCCCGAATAAGTGTGGCTAGCTCTCACAGATCAGGATTTCCAGGTTTTGGTTTTTCAGTAGCATCAGAAGGTATTGGGGTCTCAACTTAGTTGGAAGCTTCAATTAATGTCTCCTAGCTGCTATTCTCTCTGAATTTCCTCTTGATTCTTTTTCCTCCTGGGTTGGAAAATTGCACGTGAGGATCTGTGTCCAATTTTGCCAAGGGATGTGTTTATGGCGTGTTATTAGAACAGTTATTTAGTAATAATTATTGTATCTATGATTCTGTTAAGTTTTCTAATAGAGTTAAGTTACTCTAAATTCCTCTTTATTTTTTGGTTGTATTTTAACTACAGTGTTTAAATAAATTGTGCTTTGCTTAATGTTGAGTAATTTGACTAGTCACATTGCAACTGGAACAGGCACTTCACATTTGTCTTTAAAAATAAGAAGACGTTAATGGCTAAGCTACCTTCCTAAAATATATTGAGAGGGTCTGGTCTGGCCAATAACAAGAGGTGCTGCTGGACCTACTGAGTTTCTCCAGCAGTTTCTGTTTTTGTTTCAGATCTTCAGCATCCTTGTTTTATTTTAGTGTGGAATTAATACAGTTTTCTTAATGTAAGAGTGTCTTCTTTATTATCCATGTATATTGCGTGATATGAATAAATTGTAACTGAAAATGATAGTTCATGCTTTTATTTTGATATTGAAAAGAGCAATGTTAGGTGAAATGTATTTGTATATTGTGTAAGAGCTGTCTTGTTATAGTCATGTACCCCTGCTCTAAAGTGCTTTCATTTTAGCTTGTGGAAGCCATTAAACAGATTGCGTTCAGCAAAAGATGATTCCAGACTCAAAACAAAGTCAAGGTTAGAAATAACATTATAGCAGGGCTAACAATAAAATGTAAATAAGTTCAGCGGAACAAGAGCATTTGTTAGAATTCCTCAGAGTATGAAAACACACACATCCGTTGACAAATATATTCATTTATTATTTGGCAAATGTAAATCCCCAGAGCACAGTAATCACCTCCTCGTTTGCTGTGTTTAAATTGATTAATCCACCACTTGGTCTGTAGACAGGACACTTCTCAGTGATGTAAAGCATTGTTTGTGCCTTTCCACAAGGGGCGTATAAGGAAGCCCCAGTTGTGGGGGTTGACTGTGAATAGAGTTTAATCTGTCCTGATCCCATTTAGCAAGTACCACTCTCACTGATCATTCAACAGATGTGATTCATCACAAGGAACTTATTAGTAAATTCTATAGTTTCCATTCCTCAATCCAAACAGTGTCTGCTGGCTGATCTTGCTCAGGAAGCTTTCTCCATATGAGTTTGAAGATAGGCAGTAATTGGATCGAACATGTCACTATGGATAAATAAGGTAAAGCTTAGCTGGTTTCAACACAAATATGCAGATCATGGGAAACTAAACTAAACCGGCAAAAAATGTGTCCATGACACTGATGAGTGTCGTATGGCATTTTTGAGTGTGTTAAGAAGTTACTTTCCTGTAATTTTGTGTGTTTGTTGCCTATAACTATTACCATAAGTAGCTTAAACTGGTGTTGATTTTAGCTTGATTTTACAGTCAAAGTCTTAAAACCTGAAACTTTGCTGTGTGACATTCTCGACCAATCACTGGGAATTCATATCTCACTTTGAACGTTAATGATCTCTATAGAAATTATCACAATATCCTGAGCCATTGAAGATGTTTTAGTGCTCAGGCAGAGGGGATTTTCAAATGTAGAGTTGTGGGAAAATTAAACATGAATTTGGCAGAAGTAACATATTCAAGAACTTTGGAGAAAAAAAGGAGTTGACATAACATTTTCCAGGATACTTGGTGTTATAAGTCCTAACTGCAAAAGCTAAGTAAAATAAATTGTGTCCACAAATCATTAGAGGATTATTTCTTTCAGCGTACAATACTTAATATGTGTCAGAAACATGTATATGAACACTATAACCATTTTTACCCATTCAATAACTATTTATTCTGTACAGATATTAAAACAATCAGGTAATGATAGAAACAGATGTTTAATTTACTCCTAAAATGTTCATCTGTTTATTTTTGTGCTGACACTGAACAGTTTATTTTATTACTGTAAATACCTTCTAAACACTAATGGGGATTTGAAACTTGATTTCACAAACTGCAGTTGATATTAGATTGGTGTTAATTTTAAATCTGAGATAGACAAATGTTTGTTAAACAAATGTGTTAAGTGATATAGTCAAAGGCTATATACCATTAGGCAACAGATCAGCAATGATCCCATTGAATAGCAGAAAAGGCACAGTTGGTTGAATGGCCTAATTGTGTTCCTGTGTCATCACTGAGAAAAGCAAAGGGGTTTCAGATTAAGTGCTTAATGTAACGTTGTCTCATATTGTTATTTGGAGACCACAGGTTTTCATTCAGTTGATGATGAATATTGGATTCAGTGAATTGTTCAGTGAACTCTTAAATTTGGAAAAGCTATTTTATTCTAATTCAAAAGAGCTGTTTGTAAGTTTGCAATCAAGGTTTCCAATTCAGAATGAACGTTTGTCCTGTTTAGGAAAGAACTGATTAGTCAAACAGTCAAACATCAGCTGTTCCTGGGTACATTGTATTGAAATTCTCCTGCAGGAAGTCAGTCTTGGTATGGTGCCTTCAATTAACTCTTAAGTATCGTTTTCCTTTTTTTGTTAATTTAGAATTCCCATAACCTATTTTCAGCAATATTAACAGACAGATGTTATCCAAGTAAAGACCTTTACATGATTTGACTCCAGTATAAAGCATAAAAATAAAAAGGTATATTTTTATTGCCATATTTTTATTGTTTCATCCATTTGCATGAAAAAAAAATGAACACGTGCAACTAATCACACAAACAACTGGCACTATGTGGGAAAGATTAGGATTGTTTTTAGAACATAGAACATAGAACAGTACAGCACAGAACAGGCCCTTCAGCCCACAATGTTGTGTCGACCATTGATCCTCGTGTATGCATCCTTAAATTTCTGTGACTATATGCATGTCCAGTAGTCTCTGAAATGTCCCTATGACCTTGCTTCCACAACTGCTGTTGGCAACGCATTCCATGCTCTCATAACTCTGTGTAAAGAACCCGCCTCTGACATCCCCTCTATACTTTCCTCCAACCAGCCCATTTCTGCCCTGGGAAATAATCTCTGGTTATTGACTCTATCTATGCCTCTCATTATCTTGTATACCTCAATTAGGTCCCCTCTCCTCCTCCTTTTTTTGAATGAAAAAGTCTGAGCTCAGTCAACCTCTCTTCATAAGATAAGCCCTCCAGTCCAGGCAGCATCCTGGTAAACCTCCTCTGAACCCTCTCCAAAGCATCCTCATCTTTCCTATAATAGGACGACCAGAACTGGACGCAGTATTCCAAGTGCGGTCTAACTAAAGTTTTATAGAGCTGCAATAAGATCTCATGATTCTCAAACTCAATCCCCCTGTTAATGAAAGCCAAAACACCATATGCTTTCTTAACAACTCTGTCCACTTGGGTGGCCATTTTGAGGGATCTATGTACCTGCACACCAAGATCCCTCTGTTCCTCCACACTGCCAAGAATCCTATCCTTAATCCTGTACTCAGCTTTCAAATTCGACCTTCCAAAATGCATCACCTCACATTTATCCAGGTTGAACTCCATCTGCCACCTCTCAGTCCATCTCTGCATCCTGTCAATGTCCCACTGCAGCCTACAACAGCCCTCTATACTGTCAACGACACCTCTAACCTTTGTGTCGTCTGCAAACTTGCTGACCCATCCTTCAATCCCTTCATCCAAGTCATTAATAAAAATTACAAACAGTAGAGGCCCAAGGACAGAGCCCTGTGCAACACCACTCACCACTGACTTCCAGGCAGAATATTTTCCTTCTACTACCACTCGCTGTCTTCTGTTGGCCAGCTAATTCTGTATCCAGACAGCTAAGTTCCACTGTATCCCATTCCTGCTGACCTTCTGAATGAGCCTACTATGGGGAACCTTATCAAAATGTCTTGCTGAAGTCCATATACACCAAATCCACAGCTCGACCCTCATCAACCTTTCTAGTCACATCCTCAAAGAACTCGATAAGTTTTGTGAGGCAAGACCTGCCCCTCACAAAGCCAGGTTGACTGCATATTTTAAAAAAAAGGAAGATGAAAAAAAAATCTTGAAGGTTTTGCTAAATCAGTTATGTAACCTACGTTATATAGAACGAGAAAGTGTTGTCACATAAACTATGCTCCCTCACCAGCTTCTCTCTATCTGGTGCAGGGTGTGTGTATATGTGTGTGTGTGTTTGTGAGAGTGTGTGTCTGTGTGTCTGTGAGAGTGCGTGTCTGTGTGTATGTGCGTGTGCGTGTGTGTGTGCGTGTGCATGTGCGTGTGGTGTGTGTGTGTGTTTGTGAGTGTGTGTATATGTGTGGTGTGTGCATGCGTATGTGTGTTTGTGAGTGGGTGGTTGTATGTGAATCAGGATTCTGCATCCTGCTGTCTACATCATCCATCTTTTTTGAGTGTTTAAATTTTGTAAGGTAAAAAGTACTTGTAAAGTGTTTTTTTCAGTAAAGTATGTTTTGTAGTTTGAAGTGTAAGTTACCTTCACAAATATTCTTTTATAACAGTGGTTTAGCTTGGTAGTCACAGTGAAAGACTTAAAATGTGAAATCTTGTCTTGTCATCTCTTCAGGTATCAAGCTGAAGTCAAATTTCTTTTAACATTTTATCAGTTTCAGAGGAATCAGAAAATTTGAAGTACTGAGATAAAACAAAGAACTGCAGGTGCTAGAAATCTGACACAAAAACAGAAATTGCTGGAGAAAATCAACACAATGGCAGCAACTGTGGAGAGAAAGCAGCATTGACATTTTAAGTTCAGTGACCCATCTTCAGGACTGAGTACGGAACAAAGAAAGAAAGAAAATTACAGCACAGGAATAGGCCCTTCAGCCCTCCAAACCTGTGCCAATCCAGATCTTCTTTCTAAACCTGTCACCTATTTACTAAGGATCTGTATTCCTCTGCTCCCTGCCCATTCATGTAACTATCTAGCTACATTTTAAATGATGCAATTGTGCCCACCTCTAGCACCTCCGCTGGGAGCACGTTCCAGGCACCACCAACCCTGTGTAAAGAACTTTCCACACATAATTCCCTTAAACTTTTCCCCTCTCACTTTGAACTCATGACCCCTAGTAACTGAGACCCCACTCTGGATAGCTTCTTGCTATCCATCCTGTCTGTACCTTTCATGATATTGTAGACCATAATCAGGCTCCCCCCTCAACCTTCGTCTTTTTAATGAAAATAATCCTAATCTACTCAACATTTCTTCATAGCTAGTGCCCTCCATACCAGGCAACATCCTGGTGAACCTCCTCTGCACCCTCTCCAAAGCATCCACATCCTTCTGGTAATGTGGCGACCACAACTGTATGCAGTATTCCAAATGTAGCCTAACCAAAGTCCTATACAACTGTAACATGACCTGCCAACTCTTGTATTCAAAACCCCATCCGATGAAGGAAAGCATGCTGTATGGCCACTCTATCGACCTGCGTTGCCATCTTCAGGGTACAGCGTGCAGTTCTGATCAGCATATCATAAAAAAGGATAGAGAGGAATTGGAGAGGTTGCAACAAAAAATTAGTGAATAATATCAGAAATGTCTGGCTGTATATATCAGGAAAGCATTGACAAGCTGGGTCTCTTCTGACTTTTAAAAAGTAGACTAATCGGTGACCTATTGGAAGCTTTTAAAATTTGGAAATTTGACACAGTGGGTACTGAGAGAATGTGTTCCTTTTGTGGGGAAGAGCAGAAGTAGAATTCATGAATACTTTATTCTCTGCTTTGTTCCTGATTGCCCTGAGTGTTTGACTCACTCTTTTTCCCAACTGTACCAGTCTCAGATTGATCTCTTTCCTCATTATCTCCCAGGGATTCCCCCAACTACCTCCTCCCCCACCTTACGAGTTTAAATCCTCCAGAGCAGCTTGAGCAAATCTCCTTGCCAGTATATTAGTCCCCGTCCAATTCAGTTGGAATCCATCACTCTTGTACAGATCACTTCCACCCCAGAAGACATTCCAATGATCCAAAAATGTGAATCCTTCTCCCAAATACCAGCTCCTCAGCCATGCATACATCTGCTCTATCCTCCTCTTCCTACCCTCACTAGCTTATAGCACTGGAGTAATCCAGATATTACTACCCTCAAGGGCCTCCTTTTAAAATTCCTGCCTAACTTTTGATATTTTCCCTTCAGATTGTCAACCTTTTCCTTTCCTATGTCGTTGGTTCCAATGTTTACAATGACCTCCTTCTGATCCCTCTCCCCTTTGAGAACATTCTGCACCCTCTCTAAAACATCCTTGATTCTGGCACCAGAGAGGCAACACACCATTCTGATTTTTCACTGCTGGCTGCAGAAACATCAGTCTGTGCCTCTGACAGGAGAGTCCCCTACCAGAAGCGATTGCTTGCACCCCTCATTACATTACAGCCTGCCTCGATACCAGAAACTTCACTGTTCGTGCTACATTCCCCTGAGAGTCCATCACCCCCTACGTTTTCCAAAACAGCATGGTTGTTTGAAATGGAGATAGCCACAGAAGACTCCCACTCTATCTGCCTAGCCCTCCTACCTTCCCTGGAGTTAACCCATCCACCTGACTGTATCTGTGGCTTTTCTCCCTTCCTATAACTGCCATCCATCACACACCCTTGCTTTTGTAAATTTCTCATTGCCTCTAATTCCTCTGTCCAATTGATCAATTCCTCTGTTGCTCCAACTGATCCAATTGATCTGATAGGATTTGTAACCAAAGATATTTCCTGCAGACATAATCCTCAGTAACATTTAAAATCTTCCTAAACTCATACATGTGACAGGAAGAGCATATCTCTCTACTAAAGGCCATCTTTACTCCTTCACAATCTACAGAGCCAGAAAATAGTGCCATCTTATTGCTCTACAAAAAACCACTGCTCCAAGCTAACTTATGGCTTATGGCTTATATTACTTATGGCTTATATTTTTAAAATTTAATTAAGAGACAAATCTGAATAAAACATGTAGTCAAGAAAGAACCCACTCTACTGATTATTGCAGATTTACAACAAAGTGACACTTAAAACCAATGCATTTACCTGTTCCAGTGCTGTGAGCTCTCTCACACAGGTGCCTCTATGATCAGTTGTGAATTTCGCTGTTTACTAATTTTTCCTAGACGCACTCCAATGTCCGGAGATACATGAATTCAAACAGTAAAAGCAGTAACTGTACAGATTCACTGCTGTGTCAGTTATCAGTGTAGGCTTCTTTCTCTCCCTCCTTCACTGATCATGTGGTGCCTTTTGTCTGTCCTTCTCCCTTTTAAAAGTGCTGTTGATTCGATATTTTTTCTCCCAAGTTCCAAAATAATCCAACAGCATATAGAACAGTAATGTCCGCTCCTGGAATTTGAGGAAATCACCTCCAACAGTTAAAATTCTTCAAAAAAGGAGCAGCTCCTACAGCCACAATTTTTTTCCCATCCTCTATCTTGGGTTGGATTGGTTGAAGCAAATATCATAGACACAGTTAAGCAGGTAGAGGGAAAAGAGTGACAATAGGTGGTTACAAAGATAGATTTGTTTGAGAAAAATGGGTGGAGGTGTGAACGGAGCAGAAATAGCCGGAGGGATCTATTAGGCCTTATGACTTGTTTTTACGGTGTGTATCCAATGTAATTCCATGTAAAATCTTTCAGCATCTGTCATACCACTTCAGGAAGAAGCCTTTAACAGTCAGTCTGAGCTGCACTTCACTGTTATCTATTTTACTGTTACCACATTAAATCAAAAATCAATTCTCAAGATGATACATATAAATTCTTTGGAAAGACAGTATAAAAATGTAAATGCAACAGTCAGAAGTGAGCTTTTATTTTGTTGCCTTAACCAACAGTTTTGTACATAACCAACAGCAGAAGGAAGTAACTTCCAATTACCTCTAACAAGCTTCAGTCCTATCCAGAAAACCAACAAATTGATTCAAACAGCCTCCAGCCCCATCTTCCACCTGGCTACATTTTCACTAGAATCTCAATGCATAACATTTGGCTGCTGCTATTGCCAATACAAGTTCAAAATGCAAATGCACATATTTGGTGTGAGTCAAAGTGAAAAAGGAAATAGGTTTCCTGCAGTAAACATCTTCCGGAACCTAGTATCATAGATGATTCTTGATGTCAATTAGTGTGTAATGCTGTTTTGACACCAGTGTTACCATTCTGGTACTCAGTGCTCCATCAAACACTGACTCTTATGCCTGAAAAAACATATTTAAAGCGATCATCACAAACCTTAAGATTAGTTGGACATGAATTTTAACTAATGATTGCTTGATTGCATAAGTAGTTAGTGCTTTCTAACTGACCTTAAAGTCACAAAGGTTAACACGAAATGATGTGGCATATTTGAAAAATTTGCTTTGGATTTCAGGACACAGGCACATTGCTCCCAGACTACTTGAATAGCCTCTTGGAAGATAGAATGATTTAAAAAATGAACAGAGGTCACACAGAGCAAGATTAGTGTCTGGAAGAGAAATTAGTAGGGTGGGGGCGTGGGGGATAAGTTAGGAATGGGACTCCCTATGTGTACAGCATGTTCAAGGATCAATTCCCCTGCCCAACCACAGCCAAGTATATTAGGATGTAGACCCACCTGAGCATCTACAATGGTGGACTACAGTGGAATCAAGCGTGGTGCAGAAAGGTAAATGGGGTAAGATGGGAGTTCCAGAAGGGGCATTAAAGAAGCAAAGGAGGGATATCAACAGCAAGGGTAAGATAGTGGCCTCCTTGGGCCTCCCACACCACTAAAGGGCTGAATTAGTTGACAGACAACAAAGTCACCCTTAATCCTTCCAGAGGAGGAGGTTCAAGGGGCTGAGAGACCTCATTCTGCTTCAAATTTGGGTGTTCTTATGTTGTTTAATTGTGAGGGGGCATTTGGAAAGATATAAGGATCTCTATGCCATGCTCCACTGCTTGGTTACTCTTCATCGCCAACTCTGAATTCACCTCCATGGGAAGATGAAATTCTGTGGAACTCAGTAAGAATTCCTTCACTAAAGTCTGCCACTTGTTGCCAGTATCTGTGGAAATGATCTTGTCTGTGTCAGACTCTTTGTGATTGCAGTGGAAGACAGTCGCAGCATCTCAGCAGATTGTCATTGTCAGCCATTCCATTGGGTTGATGCCTCAGCAAAACCAGTAAGTGATTGACAGGCAGATTAATTGGCTGCTCTGGCAGCTTGCAAATCCTTCTGTACATGATAATCTTGGGCAGTGGGGGCTGCAGACTAAGCTTGCATGACACCATTCTGAGTTTCACTGTAGTATTCAAGTATTGGATGTCTCCTGATGTGTTGCAAAGGAGGCCACAATGTTAACTATCAGATGTTGTATTGCAATTACATCACACATATTCTAATGGAGTTAGCCACTGCTTCAAGAGAGGAAAAGATGGATTCCAGCATTAATGCCAAATAATATGCCAAGAAGTTGCAGTAGTTCTCCAAGTTCCTTGATATCGTTGTAGGCATTTTGGAAAGCTTGCTAATGTATGAAACATTTTGTTGTGTCTTGAGCCTTCTAGCATTAACACCTATTCTACATCAATAACTCCCCTCTACAACCAGTATCTCTCCCTTTGTCATTTGCTCTGGGGCACCTTTAGAACCTGTTGCACTTCCTCCTCCCTCAACATTTCCTGCAGCATAAAACCTATCACTTTTCCACTCCTATTTGGCTCAAAGGAAAAGCTATATTAGACTCAAAATGGTTGATGTATGTCACTGTGAACATGTAATGGTTAGTATTCGTTAGGACCTCTGACTGAAGGTTGCTCAGGGCATTGAGTAAAAGCATCAAGAGATCTGGAGAGAAAGCTGGAATATGGCAGTAGGTAGAGGTCAACCATGATCTTGCTAAATAACAGAGCAGGCTGAATGGCCCACTCCCACTCTGAGTTTTTTGTGTTTCTGAAACATTAACTCTGTTTCATAGAATCCCTAAATGTGGAAAAAGGCCATGACTTGACAGATCCATACTGACCCTCTGAAGAGTAACCCACCCAGACCCATTCCCCCACCTGACTAATCCACATTAACACCTGATTAATGCATCTAACTTAGACATCCTTGAATGCTATGGGACAATTTAGCATGACCAATTCACCAAACCTGCACAACTTTGGATTGTGGGAGGAAACCCATGCAGACACAGGGAGAATGTCCGCACAGACTGTGAGGCATCAGTGCTACCCACTGAGCCACTGTGCCACCCAAACCACATCTCCACAGATGTTACCATTGAGTTTCTCCAGCACTTTCTGTTTTTATTTTAGCATCCTTCTGTAGCTGCCTCATCGAAGTGCTTAGCTGATTCCTTTGCAGCTTAACTTGGGTGTAGCTTTTTTTCCTTACTGAGCAGTAGCTGTACTAACCTTGTTGTGAGCCTGGTCAGGCAGCATCCAAGGAGCAGGAGAATCAACGTTTCGGGCATAAGCCCTTCTTCAGAAGAAAGGGCATATGCCCAAAACATCAATTCTCCTGCTCCTTGAATGCTGCCTAACCTGCTGCTCTTTTCCAGCAACACATTTTTCAGCTCTGATCTCCAGCATCTGCAGTCCTCACTTTCTCCTTGTTGTGAGCCTTGGCTGCAGGGAACTCGTGCCAAGTATCTCACCATGTGATGACCCAGCATCTCAGCTCTCCTTGAAATTACATGCTGTATCAGCTATGAGCAGGTAATTAACTGATCATTGTTCTTCATCTTCACTGTGTTACAAACATAAGAACAAGGAACAACAGTCGGCCAATCAGTTGTTTGAGCCAGTTCCATCATTCAATAAGATCATGATTGATCTGATTTTAACCTTAGCTCAATCCCTGATATTCTTTCACCCTCTTGGTAAGCAAGAGTCTATTTACCACTACTTTAAAAATATTTAAAGATTTTGCAGCCACTGTCTTTTGAGGAAGGGAATTCTGAAGTTTCTGAGAGCAAAAATCTTTCCTCTTCTCCGTTTTAATTAGGTGCCACCTCATTTACAAACTGTGACCCTGAGTTCTCGATTCTATGGCAAGAGACCTGGCCAAGTCACCTCAGGACCTTATATGTTTCAATTAGATTAGAATATAATAGCCTTTATTGTCACACGCACTTGAATTAGTGCAATGGAAAAGTTTGTAATATACAGAATATCTAGGCAGATGTTTAAGTGTTTGTGACAGAATTGAAAGAATTAAATAAAAATATCCAGCATAGGAATGCAAAGTTTGAAAATGTACTCAAGTTATTTGAAGTCCAGAATAACAATAAAAAGGACCTTTAAAAAGTACTCCAATTATAGTCAGTGCTTGCTAGGCATAAGAACTTGAGGATTTGTTGCCTCCTCACACTGGCCTCTGGCCCAGGACTCACCTCCAAGACTTGCCTCCCAGGCTAGCCTAGACTCGGACTGCCTCCCACGTCAGGCTCTGGCCTGTGACTCACCTCATGCGTTGGTCCTCCAATCTCCATTCCTCCGGGTAAGTTTAAGAAGTTAAAAGTTGTGGGGGTGGGAGTGGGGAAGAAAAACTGCAGAAGACAGAAGAAAAAAGAAGGAAAAAGGAAAAAGAAACTGGCAAAACAGAGGGGTTCTGACTAGAGCACCCTACTCTGCCACCATCTTGCCTCTCTGATGGACAGTCCTGAATTAAGTCACTTCTGACTGTTCTAGACTCCAAAGGTCCCAGAATCGATCTCTGTGGCACTCCACTGATGACATTCTGTCAGCCTGAAAAACACCGACTTATTCCCTTTTGATCTCTTGTTTTTCCACTACTGCCCAGACAAGTTGCAGTTCCTAGGTATCTAAAAGGAGGAAAACACAAAGGTAGAGCAATTTTGAGGGAAGGTGGAGAAAGCAAGCAGGACATGCTTATGCCAAATGCAGTTTGCGAGACAGAGGGGATTGTATGATATTGGAGAAGTGGAATGTGACAAGAAGGTTTAGAATCTCATTATCTTTTATTTTTTCAACCTTCATAGAAGTAAAGAATATAGGCAAAGAAGCTTAGCTTGCCACCACCTCCCTCCTTCCACTCCCATCAGTTAGCTCCTCTTCCTTCCCACTGCCTGCCACCTTGTGCTGCAAGAGAGAATGTAGCAAGCCAGGGAGTATAGTACAATGGGCTTGGGTGTGGGATCATAGTACAGAAGTGTATGCAAGATCGGAGATGTGGATGTAAGGCTTGTAGCACTGCTAAGTGTGCTAGGGTGAGTGAAGCCTAAAGAGCAGGTATGCGTCTTGATTGATATAAATTGTTAAAGGTTGAGAAATGTGAGTGTGGTGCATTGAGCATATTCTTGTGTCAATGGTAGTTACTGGGATATGATATTCACTGAGCTTGGCAAATCATTCATAATTATTGAATTTCTGTGGCACTGCATCCAATATCCTGGGATCCTGACTCTTAGTGTTGACTAACATGACTATTTGCTGTCACTGCCATCTCCACATTGATTGAGGGATATTCTGAGCTCTCATTTCCATCGCTTATGTCAAAGCTCCCAAGTATAGAGTCAGAAAAACTTGGAACTGGTCTCTCCCATATTGTAACACTGTTGAGTGTTTGCCTCACTGATAACATAACTTCCCTTTTAAGTTCAATATGTTGGCTTTAAGTAGGTTAGATTCTCATGATTTTGAATCCTTTCTAATGTGTACTGCCAATGACCAGCATGGTTGGTGAGAGCTACATACTGCAATCATTGAACTAAATGGCTTACATTTTGCATGCTGCCTGTATCAGACTCAAGAATAATATGTTTGTCTTGAATTGTAATCCCTCCTCATCTATTTCTGGGGTTACCATTTTTTAAAAATACATTTGTTTGTGGCATGAGGACATCACTGGCCAGGCCAGCAATTATTGCCAACCTCCAAATGCCCAGAGGGCAGTTAGGAACTAACCAGATTAATGTGGGTCAGGATTCACATGTAGACCAGACCGGGAAAGGATGGCAGATTTTCTTCCATAAATGAAATTAGTGAGTCAGAAATGTTTACCACGGTAAAAGGTGTTGACATGTTAGCCATCAGGCTTCTTTTTTAATTCAGAATGCTATTGAAGACAAATTTCCACTATCTGCCATGATTGGATTTGAACTCGCACCCACAGAACATCAGCCTAGTGCTCTAGTCCAGTATCACAAATGATGAGTTTAAGATTCTGGCTATTGATATATTTGCTGATGTTTTGCTTTTCATGATCCTTCATCTTTTTCAAAAGCACTGACTAAGCTCAAATAAACACAAAAATGATTCAACTTTTCAAAAATTCATTCATGGACTGTGGCACCACTGGCTAGGCCAGCTTTTATGCCAACCCCAGAATTGGAGGCTCATTATTTGACATTCCAAAAAGGAAGAACATTTCATGCTACCAATTTTAATCAAGTCAGGCTGCCCTAGTGAACTGTAAACTTACTTTTGTCAGCTGTTTGAAATATCATCTTTCCAAAAACAATGTATTAACTTGAATTCAATCATTAATTGTCTTGATGAGGAAGTCTGCATGACATTTGGGATTAAGATATTATTTTAGTTGGAACCATGATTTTTAAAATTATGGAGTTTATATTCAGGATTGGTTACAGTGAACTGGAATCATTGTAAACTGATAATTCATTCTAAGTAATAATTTAATTATAATTGAGAACATCCTAACTGTAAGTAATTCGATTCTCCCATAGTTTCAATATTTTTTGATATTGTTCAATCATGTTTCATGAGTTGTCCATGATAATTAGCTTATTCCTTTTTAAATGTATCTCTCTAGGTACTCAGCCATCTGTTGCCTATTTGAAATAGACGGGTCATTAAGGAGCTCTTGTGGTGCAGAGGTAGTGTCCAGCATCTGCAGACCTCATTTTTTACTCGAAGATTTTAACCTACTGCGAATCCTCTTGTAAGGATGCCTTCCTTGAAGAAGCTCTCTTCCTCCCTCTACAAGGATTTCAGTGAGTCTCTCTCTCACTGCACCCCCCAGATCATCTCCTCTGCACAGAAACTCTTCAGCCACGTTCTCAACACCTTGACCTCCTTCCACCTATCCCACCTCCATCGCCCCTCCCCCAAGTCCCTCCTCCCTACCTTTTATCTTAGCCTGCTTGGCTACTCTCTCTCATTCCTGATGAAGGGCTTATGCTCAAAACATCGAATTCCCTATTCCTGAGATGCTGCCTGACCTGCTGTGCTTTAACCAGCAACACATTTTCAGCTCTGATCTCCAGCATCTGCAGACCTCATTTTTTACTACGTGCAGAGGTAGTGTCCCTATCCCTGGACTGAGTGACCTTGGTTCAAGTCCCACCTACTCCGGCGATGTGCAGCAACATTTCTGAACCAGCTGATTGGGGAAAGTATAAGAGGAGTCATTTCAATTTGTTCTGTCGCCTGAAGTTTATAAACTTGGCAAGGATTACATGTGATCTGATAAAATGAGCATGATATTGCATGTATTAGATTAGATTACTTACTTTTAGATTAGATTAGATTACTTCGGCCTTCGGCCCAACAAGTCCACACTGACCCGCCGAAGCGCAACCCACCCATACATTTACCCCTTACCTAACACTACGGGCAATTTAGCATGGCCAATTCACCTGACCCGTACATCTTTGGACTGTGGGAGGAAACCGGAGCACCCGGAGGAAACCCACGCAGACACAGGAAGAACGTGCAAACTCCACACAGTAATCGCCTGAGGCGGGAATTGAACCCGGGTCTCTGGCGCTGTGAGGCAGCAGTGCTAACCATTGTGCCACCGTGCCGCCCACTGTGCCACCGTGCCGCCCACTATTGTTAGGACTAAGACTGCACCATCACTCTCTCTCCACTACTCCACAGTTCACTATGTAAAATAAAAATTACTTCTTCCAATTACGAAGCTGACTAATTAAAATCCTAACTATCAGTCTTTAAACAAGATCTATCAAGATTCCTTAATAATCAAAATGATTTGATTTTGATTTTAATTATCATGTGTATTTTACAGTAAGAATGCAGTAAAATACAGTGAAAAGCTTGCATTTGTTGCCATGATATGGCACGATTTTGAATAATTTAAGAATGAGAGGGATAAAGAAACCAAAGATAGAGCGTGAGTAGAGTCCATCAGTTCTGAGCCAACTCATCACTATCAACAATGCCTGTGCCGCAATCCCTCCACCAGTGCTTCACTGCTGTCTATACTGGACCCAAACAACATCAAAGTCTCTAATCTTCAGGCGCCATCTTTGCTGCTGGGCTGATAATCTGCCACTGTCTCACCTGCACCTGCGCCAGACCAACCCACATAGATTCATGTCTCTCACTGCTGGACCCACCTCATCCATGTTGGTGTGATTCCCTTCTACCACCACTTCACCACAGGACTTAATCAACGACACCATTTGCCGCTGGGCCTACCTCACTGACGTTGCCTCTGTCGATGTAGCGACTTCCAATTCCAGGTCCAGAGCATGATCCAGAAAAGTAAGCAAAGGCCCACTTGAGGCCTGCGCTGGGCCCACTGTCCTCCATGCTGGGCCCATTCAAAGTCCAAACCCTGGGCCCGGCTCAAAGTCCAAACCTTGGGCCTGGCTCAAGATCTGCACGTTGGGCTTTCATCACTGCTAAGGCCATCCATGCTCAGGACAAGGTATGTAAGCTTAATAGGAACAAAAAGAAAGGAACAAAAAGTAAAAGAAAGATAAAAGTGTTTGGAGCAGATGAGTTCCAGCACAGGAACTCTACTCTGCCATCTTGGACTGATTTGTTTTTTATCAAAATACCAGGGCTTGCAGAACACTTAGCGATACAACTGGCACTGGCATAGGGAACAGTTAATTAATAGGTGATGCCTGAATAGGGGAAAAAGAAAGGAGGTCCAAAATTGAGTTACGATACATGTAAAGCCGAGAGTATAGGAAATAAGACTGGGGAGTTACAGACACAGATTGCACTGACAGATTGTGACATCATGGTGGTGAGGAAGACCTCGCTCAAGGAAGGGTAAGACTGAGTGTTAAGTACTCCTGTCTATAAGCTGTTCAAATTAGGTAGAAAAGGAAGGAAAGGTGCAGGACTAGCAGTATTAGTTAAGGAGGATAGTGCTGGAGAAGGAATCTTGGACAGTTCAAGGGTGGAGTCATTTTGGCTCGAGCTGTGGAATAAAACAGATGCAATTACATTGCTCATTATAGTCTACAGACTGGCAACTGTGGAAAAGGTGTAGAGGAACAAATCTGCAGTGAAAATGCAGAAAAATGCCAACATTATAGTGTAGTTAGAATGGGAGACTTCAACTAGAGACGTACAGCACGGAAACAGACCCTTTGGTCCAACTCATCCATGCTGACCAGATATCTAAACCTAATCTAGTCTCACCTGCCAGCACCTAGCCCATATCTCTCTATGGAGGTGGCATGGAGGCTCAGTGGTTAGCACTGCTGCCTCACAGTACCAGGGACTCAGGTTCAATTCCAGCCTTGGGCAACTGTCTACGTGGAGTTTGCACATTCTCCCTGTGTCTGTGTAGGTTTCTTCTGGGTGCTCCAATTTCCTCCCACCTTCCACAGATGTGCAGGTCTGGTGAATTGGCCATTCTAAATTACTCACTGTGTTAGGTGTATTAATTAGAGAGACATGGGTCTGGGTGGGTTACTCTTCAGAGGGTTGGTGTGGACTGGTTGGGCAGAAGAGCCTGTTTCCACACTGTAGGGAATCTAATCTTTTCAAACCCTTCCTAGTCATATACTCATCCAGATGCCTTTTAAATGTTGTAATTGTACTGGCCTCACCACTTCCTCTAGCAGCTCATTCCATACATGTACCACCCTCTGCATGAAAAAAATTGCCCCTTAGGACCCATTTAAAGTTCACCTTAAGCCTGTGTTTTAGAATCAGCTACCCTCGGGAAAAGACCTTGGTTATTCACCCCTATCCATGCCCCTCATGATTTTATAAACCTCTGTGAGGTCACCCCTCAGCCTTCGATACTCCAGGGAAAATAGCCCGAACCTCTTCAGCGTTTCCTTCCAAAGCCCTCCAACCTTGGCAACATCCTTGCAAATCCTTTTTGAACACTGTCAAGTTTCACAATATCCTTCCTATGGTAGGGAGAGCAGAACTGAATGCAGTATTCCAAAAGTGGCCTAACCAATGTTCTTTACAGCTGCAACATGACCTCCAAACTCTGATACTCAATGTATTGACGAATAAAACAAGCATACCAAACATTTTCTTCACTATGGAGAAAGTGAGGACTGCAGATGCAGAAGATCAGAGTCGAGAGTATCGTGCTAGAAAATCACAGAAGTTCAGGCAGCCTCCTGGTGATCCTGATGAAGGGCTTATGCCCAAAACATTGATTCTCCAGCTCCTCGGACACTGACTGACCTGCTGTGCTTTTCCAGCATTGTACTCTTGAATTGTTTTCAGTATCCTGTCTACCTGTGACTCTACTTTCAAGGAACTATGAACCTGCACTCCAAGGTCTCCAGAACCTTACTATTAAGTGTATATGTTCTGCTGCACCTCACATTTATCTAAATTAGACTCCATCTGCACACCTTGCCTCATTTGCCTATCTGATCAAGATCCTGTTTGTACTCTGACATATCCTTCTTCGCGGTTCACACCATCAATTTTGATGTCATCTGCAAACTTACTAACCATATCTCTCATGTACACATCCAAATCATTTATATAAATGACAAAAAGCAGTGGACCCAGTGCTGATCCTTGTGGTACTCAGGCCTCTAGTCTGAAAAGCAGCCTTCCACCACTACCCTCTGTCTCCTACCTTCAAGGCAATACAAATGACCCAAATACAGACTGGGATACTTGTAGTGGTAAGGGGCAATGAGGAGCAAGTGTTTTAAAATTATTTTCAGCAGAGTTTCCTACAGCAGTGGGTGCCCAGTCTAACAGGGAAAAATGCATTGTTAGACTTGATCTTTTAGAAATGAAATAGGACAACTAGATCAAGAGTCTGTGAGAAAACATTTAGGAGACAGTGATCATTGTATTATAAGGTTCAGGAAAATGTTGGAAAATGACATGATATAATCCAGAGCAAAATAAAACAAAAAAAAAACAAAATAAGAAAGAGAGCTGACCTTGATGGGGAAAGACCAGAGCTGGGAGAAAGTGAGGAGTGCAGATGCTGGAGTGGCACTGGAAAAACAAAGCCGGTCAGGCATCATTCAAGGAACAAGAGAGTTGACCTTTTGGACATAGACCCTTCATCAGGAATGTAGGAGGGAGGTGGGGAAGGGAGCTGAGAGATAAATAGGAGGGGGGCGCTGGGTAGAAAGCAGCTGGGAATGTGATAGGTGGATGAAGATAGGAGGTGATGGTGATTGGTCACAGTGGAAGGTGGAGTGGATAAGTGGGAAGGAAGATGAACAGTTAGACAGGTCAAGAGGACGGTGCCGAGTTGGAGGATTGGATCTGAGATAAGGTGGGGGGGTGGGGAGATGGGGAAACTGGTGAAATTGACATTGATTCCATGTGGTTGGAGGGTCCCAAGACGTAAAATGAGGCTTCCTTCCTCCAGGTGTCAGGTGGCTTGCATTTAGCAGTGGAGGAGGCCCAGGACTTGTATATCCTTGGCAGAGTGGGAGGGGGAGTTGAAGTGGTCAGTCACAGAGCAGTGGGTTTTTTTAATGAATGTGTCCCAAAGAGATTCACTGAAACATTCTGCAAGTTGGCAACTTGTCTCCCCAATCTAGAGGAGACCACATTAGGAGCAATATACACGGTAGATGAGATGTATGGAGGTGCAGGAAATTCTCTGCCAGATATGGAAGGATCCTTTGGGCCCTTGGATGGAGGTGAGGGGGGGAAGTGGGGTGCAGGTTTTATACCTCTTGCGGTGGCAAGGGAAGGTGTCATGTGTCTCTGCGGAATGCTGAAAGGGGTGGGGAGGGAAATATATCTCTGGTGGTGGGATCTGACTGTAGGTGGTGGAAATGGCAGAGGATGATCCATTGTATCCAGAGGTTGATGAGGTGGAAGGTAAGGACAAGGTCTGTCCTTGTTGCGGTTGGAGGGGTGGGGTTCAAGGGCAGAGATGCAGGAAGTGGAGGAGATGCATTGAAGGGCATTGTTGACAACATGGGTGGGGAAATTGTGGTCCTTGAAGTAGGAGACCATCTGGGATGTTCTGGAGTGGAACTGGCCCTCCTGGGAGCAGATGCAGTGGAAGTGGAGAAATTGGGAGCAAGGGATAGCATTTTTACAGGAGGCAAGGTGGGAGGAGGTGTAGAGGTGGTGGGTTTGAAGTAGATGTCTGTGTTGAGTCAGTTGCAGGAAATGGAGATGGAGACATCCAGGAAGGGGAGGGAGTTGTCTGAGATGGTTCAGGTGAACTTGAGGTCAGGGTGGAAGGTTTTTTTGAAGTTGATAAACTGTTCAATCTTCTTGTGGGAGCACGAGGTAGTGCCAATACAATCATCAATATAGCAGAGGAAAAGGTAGGGAATGATTCTGGTATAGCTGTAGAAGATGGACTGTTCCACGTACCCGATGAAGTGGCAGACATAGCTGGGGCCCATGTCGGTGCCCAGAGATATCCCTTAGGAAGTGGGAGGATTCAAAGAAGAAATTGGTGAGGGTTAGGACCAGTTCTGCCAATCAAATGAGTGTATCAATGAAAGGGTACTGTTTGGGTCAGCAGGACAGGAAGAAACAAAGGGCTTGGAAGCCTTTGTCATGGCAGATGGATATTAACAGGGACTGGATGTCCATGGTGAAGGTGAGGCATTGGGGGCCTGGTCTCCTCTACACTGGGGAGACAGGACGCCAACTTGTGGAATGCTTCAGAGAATATCGCTGGGACACATGAACTGAACAACCCCACTGCCCTGTGGCCGATCACTTCAACTTTCCCTCCCACTCCACCAAGAACGTACAAGTCCTGGGCCTCCTCTCCCCCCTATCCTAGCCACCTGATGACTGGAGGAGTTACACCTCAGGTTCCACTTTGGGACCTTCCAACCACATGGAATCAATGTCAATTTAGCCAATTTCCTCATGTCCTCTCCCCCGACTTTATCCCAGATCCAACCCTCCAACTCGGCACGGCCCTCTTGAACTGTCCTACCTGTCCATCTTCCTTCCCAAATATCAGCTCAACCATCCACTCTGACCTATCACCATCACCCCCCACCATCATTCACCTATTTGTATTCCTAGCTACCTTCCCTCCAGTCCCACCCCAACTCCCATTTATCTCTCAGCCCCCTTGGCACCTCTCCACATGTCTGACAAATGTTAACTCTCCTGCTCCTCAGATGCTGCCTGACCAGCTATGTTTTACCAGCAGCACACTTTTGAACAAAGAACAGAGCTGAGCAGGAATGAATAGAAGAAGAGGATGTGGGAAAAACAGTAATTTATCATGGGCATCCTTCAAAGAATAGACGGTTCAGGTAAAGTCAAGATGTAGTCCCTCTAAAAGAGGGGGTTGGACAAACAAATCCACATATCCTTGGAAGACTACGGTATCAGAAATTAACATTATGGCAACTGCTCTGCCCAGGACTGTAAGAAACTACAGCAGGTTGAGTGCACAGCCCAGACCATCGCAGAGCCAACTTTCCATCAATGGACTCCATTTGCTGCTGCCGTGGAAAAATTGCCAACATCTTCAAAGACCCATCGTATCCCAGTAATACTCTCCTACAACCTCTTCCATCTAACAGAAGATACAGAAGCTTGAACACACACACACACACACACACACACACACACACACTGGTAGGTTCAGGAACAGTTTCTTCTTAGCCATTATTAGACTGATGAATGGACTCTCTAACCTGAAATAATGCTGATCTTGTTGATGTTAATCTTGCCTAGCGTACGCCCTGTGTGATGTAACCCTGTATGTCTGTAAGTTTATTTTCACCCTACAATCTCTATGTCTTTGCTTACTATGGTCTGCCTGTATAGCACGTAAACAAAGATGTTAAATGTACTTAGGTACATGGGACAATAAATAACTCAAATCAAATCAAATGAAAGAGGTTAAAAGCAAGTAAGAGAAGCAAAGAGCGTAGCATAAAGGGAAATCCCAAAGTCTTCTGTAAATATATAAATAGTAAGAGAGACGTTAAAGGAGAAGTAGGCCATATCTAAATAGACAAAGTCTTTTCCCTAGGGAGGGGGAGTCCAGAACTAGAGGGTATAGGCTTAGGGGAGAGGGGAAAGATATAAAAGAGACCTAAGAGGCAACTTTTTCATGCAGAGGATGAACTGCCAGAGGAAGTGGTGGAGGCTGGTACAATTGCAGCATTTAAAAGGCATCTGGATGGGCATATGAATATGAAGAGTTTGGAGGGATATGGGTAGAGTGCTGGCAGGTTGGACTAGATTGGAGTGGGTTGTCTGGCTGGCCTGGATGAGTTGAACCAAAGGGTCTGTTCCCATGCTGTACATCTCTATGACTCTGTTAAGCTTCACATGGTCAGGAAGGAGAGATCATATCCAGAGTGAGACACAGCCCAAGTAAGTACATGGTTTAGGGAATTTGGAGGCAGATTGGGAATTTGGTGCAGAGGGAAGAGATGCCTTTTGCTTGTGTTTCTTTGCTCACAGTTTGTCAGTTTTTTTTAAATAGGGTAAACTGAAGCCCAGGATCGGGGCCCAACACAAAAGAGTCATGGGTACAGTGTACTGTAAGTTCACAAGTTGGTGATAATACTAATTGAACTATCTGTTACAGGTTACTTTCAGATTAAAGATAAATAGGGGAAACATTTACAGACCACAAACTATTTTTTTTCAAACAAATTAAGAACTAAGTAATTAAAATAGAGATGCTGGGTCAGGTGATGTGTTGTAACTGCACAATGTGGCAACTGGTGGACCCCATCGTACATAGAACATAGAACATAGAAGGATACAGCGCAGTACAGGCCCTTCGGCCCTCGATGTTGCGCCGACCAAATCCTACCTAACCTATACTAGCCCAATAACTTCCAAATGCCTATCCAATGCCCGCTTAAATGACCATAAAGAAGGAGAGTTCACCACTGATACGGGCAGGGCATTCCATGAACTCACAACCCGCTGTGTGAAGAATCTACCCCTAACATCTGTCCTATACCTACCTCCCCTTAATTTAAAGCTATGTCCCCTAGTAACACCTGACTCCATTAGCGGTAAAAGGTTCTTAGTATCTACCCTATCTAAACCCCTAATCATCTTATACACTTCTATCAGATCTCCCCTAAACCTTCTCTTCTCCAATGAGAACAGCCCCAAGTGCCTCAGCCTTTCCTCATAAGATTTTCCTACCATTCCAGGCAACATCCTGGTAAACCTCCTCTGCACTCGTTCTAAAGCTTCCACATCCTTCCTATAGTATGGCGACCAAAACTGCACACAATACTCCAGATGAGGCCTCACCAGAGTCTTATACAACTGCAACATGACCTCAGGACTCCGGAACTCAATTCCTCTGCCAATAAAGCCCAGTACACCATATGCATTCCTCACAGCACTATTTACCTGGGTGGCAACTTTCAGAGATCTGTGTACATGGACACCAAGATCCCTCTGCTCATCCACACTACCAAGTAGCCTACCATTAGCCCAGTAATCCATCATCTTGTTATTCCTACCAAAGTGAACGACTTCGCACTTAGCTACATTGAATTCCATTTGCCACATTTCCGCCCAGCTCTGCAACTTATCTATATCCCTCTGTAACCTACCACTTCCTTCCTCACTATCCACAACTCCACCGACTTTTGTGTCATCCGCAAACTTGCTTACCCAGCTTTCAAGTCCTTCCTCTAGATCATTTATAAAGATAACAAAAAGCAATGGTCCCAAAACAGATCCTTGTGGTACACCGCTAGTAACTGCGCTCCAAGATGAACATAATCCATCAACTACTACCCTCTGTCTCCTTCCAGCCAGCCAATTCCTAATCCAAACCTCTAATGTATCCTCAATGCCATACCTCCGAAGTTTTAGCATTAGCCTACCATGGGGAACCTTATCGAACGCCTTACTAAAATCCATATACACAACATCTACTGCTTTACCCTCGTCCACTTCCTTAGTCACCTTCTCAAAGAACTCAATAAGGTTTGTGAGGCACGACCTGCCCTTCACAAAACCATGCTGGCTATCCCTGATCACGTTATTCCTACCCAGATGTTCATAAATCTTATCCCTTACCATTCTCTCTAAGACTTTGCCCACCACTGAAGTCAGACTCACTGGCCTATAGTTACTAGGGCTATCCCTACTCCCTTTCTTGAACAATGGGACCACATTCGCTATCCTCCAGTCCTCTGGTACTATTCCCGTTGACAATGACGACATAAAAATCCAGGCCAATGGCTCTGCTATCTCCTCCCTAGCTTCCCATAGGATCCTGGGGTAAATGCCATCAGGCCCAGGAGACTTATCTATATTCATCCTTTCCAATATTCCCAAAACCTCTTCCCTGCATATTTCCAGGGCATCCATTCTAATTATTTGTGATTCCATATTCACATCAGCAACAGTGTCCTGTTCCTGAGTGAATACTGATGAAAAGTACTGATTTAATGTCTCTCCAATCTCCTCCGCCTCCACACACAACTTCCCACTACTATCCTTGACTGGACCGATACCTACCCTAGTCATCCTTTTATTCTTGACATACCTATAGAAAGCCTTTGGGTTTTCCCTAATCCTACCAGCTAAAGACTTTTCATGTCCCCTTCTCGCTTCTCTTAGCTCCCTCTTTAGCTCCTTCCTGGCTACCTTATAACTCTCAATCGCCCCTACTGAACCTTCACGCCTCATCTTTACATATGCCGCCTTCTTCCCTTTCACAAGGGACTCCAATTCCTTACTAAACCACGGCTGCCTCACAAGGCCCTTTACACCATGCCTGACTGGTACACATCTCATTAGTGTTCTTCTCTTGAAGCCTGTTTTTCCAATCCACACATCCTAAGTCATGCCTCACTGCATCATAATTTCCCTGCCCCCAGCTATAGCTATATCGTAGTTCATAGTGACCACATCTGTTGCAAATTGAGTGGATTCAATTTGATTTATTTTGTGTGCTATCAAACCCTGCATAAGAACATCAGGGTAATAAAACAGAATGTAGAACATAGTATTACAGCTACAAAAAAATAGTGCAGAGAAAGATCAATGCTAATACATGAAAGATCCATTTAAAAGTCTGATAATATTGGGGAAGAAGCTGTTCTTGAATCTGTTGGTATATGTTTTCAAAACTTTTGTATCTTCTGCCTGATGGAAGAGGATGTAACAGAGTATAACTGTGGGGGGAGGGATCTTTGATTATGTTGGCTGCTTTCCAGAGGAAGCTGGAAGCATAGACAGAGTCAATGGATGGAAAACTGGTACCCGTGTTGGACTGGGCTGTATTCAGAACTCTCTTCTTGTGCTTTTGGACATAGCAGTTGTCATGCCAAGCTGTGATGCATCCAGATAGGATGCAATCTATGGTCCATCTATAAAAAATTGGTAAGAGTCATTGTGGACATGCCAAATTTCCTTAGCCTTCTGAGCAATTGTGGTGTGCTTTCCTAACCTTAGCATCGAGCTGGATGGACCCAGATAAATTGTTGTTAATCTTTACTTCTAGGAACTTCAACCTTCAAGTAAAAGATCAATTAGACGTCTTTACAAAATATGCACTACTTTAATTACATAATCACAAAATTTGGAATTGACAATATCAGTAACATTACTGTGGTAAGAGATCATTTACCATCCAGGAAAGGGCTAACCTTCTATTAGTAGATGTAGGATGATATCCTGGAACACGATATCATCTTTCCTTCTTTCTCAGCCAACACTGGAGGATGGCTGTAAAAATCTAGAAATGTGATTATGAGTGTCTCTTCATGGAATCAAATAAATGAAGTCCTATTTTGACACCTCCTTATGTTGAGATATTCCCTCACAATCATGTTTTTTTAAGTTAATGAAATATCACATTACCTAAATACGCTTTTCAGATATTTCCATTCAATATTTCCCAGTGATGAGAGAAACACTTGCAACTGGAATGTCCTCTTTAGAAAATTCTGAGCCTGTCTTCTTTTCCTGACAGAAATCATTGCCTCAATAATATCTGATGAAGGGCTCTGGCCTGAAACGTCGAATTTCCTGTTCCTTGGATGCTGCCTAACCTGCTGTGCTTTAACCAGCAACACATTTTCAGCTCTGATCTCCAGCATCTGCAGACCTCACTTTTTACTCGATAATCTATACAATTCCATTGGTTGCATTGCTATCAGTGCAACCCATCGGAAAAGGACAACACCTTGGTTCCTCTGGATTTTTGCCACTCGCAGGATGTTTAAAAATGTCTTATCTGCCTGGTCCTTGAAAACGCAAATGTCTAGAGTGGCAACAGAGGCAGGGCTCGCAACTCCAGGAGGTTTTCACTGGGTTCCCAATGCATAGAAAGGGAACATATTCAGGTGAACTTACTAGTTTAAGCAAAGTAGCCGATGTGCCCAATGAAACCTTGACTTTAAAATAATCTTATGATTGACTCCATTACACAGTGGGTGCAGATAAATATGGGTGAGGATATTCAGTCCAACAAGGAAGGAAACATGGTTATGGCTGGTTCTGGAGACTGAGGTGGGTAAAATGCATCATGTTAATGGGGGGATATTTAGGAGGCAGTGATTATACACTCATAAGATTTAGGTGATCAATGAAAGAGGACATGGAAAATCGAGAGAAAACAGAATTAAATTGTGAGAGACAATTGCAGTGGTTTGAGAACATTTTGGGAGCAAGTAAATTGGAATCAAAAAATGAGCCGGCATCTTGGTAAAATGGGCTTTAAGGAGCAGATTATTCAGGGACAGTCAAGATACATTCCCTTAAGAAGGAACGTTAGGAGAATCACATTCTGAGTTCCTTCAATGATGAAATTGATAGAAAGTAAGAAAAAAATCAAAGAAAAGGTTTGTATGGCATTTGTCAGGTAAATGATACAAGTAAAAGCCAGGGTGAATATAGAAATTTCAGAGGGGAAGTGAAAAAAAATAATGAGGCATAAAGATCGAGTGTGAGAAGAGATTGCCAGCGAACATAAAAGGAAATCTAAAGGTTTGCAACATGTAAACAATAAGCGCAGTAAATGTGTGATCATACGGTGCCTTAAAGAGATGTGTCCACTTCTGGTTTTCTTGCAGAGGGGTGTGGTTACAGTGGTGCTAAAATGTCTCCTTCAGATAGGCAGTCAGTAAGCAGCTTTGCATTCTCCTTGGATGGGTTTCTTTTCAATTAGAAAGAAGAATCATGAGTGAGCTGGGTCAGGCCCAAAAGAAGATTTTAGTTTTGCTTTCAGTTAGCTGAGAAGGTTCCTGCTGGTTGCTGGAGCAGAAAGCTTGAGTTCTCTACTGCTACAGTGAAGTCTAAGACAGAGAGTCTTCCTCTAAAACAAGCAAAAGTAGCAGATTGTTTCTTTAAAAGGCTTTTTCCACTGGACCGGAGAGAGATGGCACATAAGAGTAATAACTGTGTTGCTGAATTGCACTTGCTATGGTTGAGTTTATAGGATGTTGCCTATGTTGGAATAGTTAATGATTAATGGTGAAATAATGTGTTATCTTATTAAGTATTTCAATACAGTCAAGTTATGCCAATTCTTCTGTTTGTTCTGATTTGGAGACTCCAATGTTGGACTGTGGTGTAAAAAGTTAAAAAACGCTCAATGCTGGGTTATAGTCCAACAGGTTTAATTGGAAGCACTAGCTTTTGGAGCACTGCTTCTTCATCAGGTGGTTGCATGAACTACCAGAAGGATGTGAATGTTTTGGATAGGGAGGAGAAAAGTGTTGCCTGGTATAGGGAATTCTAGCTATGAAGAAAGATTGGATAGACTGGGTTTGTTTTCAATGGAATGCTGGAAGTTGAGAGGCGACCTGGTAGACGTTTATAAGATGTGAATGGCGTGGATAGAGTGGAAAGTATGGGACTTTTTTCCAGGGTGGAGGGGTCAATTACTAGGGGGCACAGGTTCAAAGTGCTGGGGTGGGGGAGGGGGCATGTTTAAGAAAGGTGCAGAGGGTGTAACTGAGATGCTAAACAAACACTTTGCATCTACCTTTATCAAAGGATTGAAATTGTGGACTTATTAGCATGATTTTCCAGTCATCCTTAGAAACAAGATGTGTTGTCAGAGAATTTGGAATTGCACACGTTACAAGCTTGTTCAAAAAAGATGCTGTTGTGATGCAGTTGCAGTGCTTTTAATTCTAGGCGAGAAGGTCAGGGATTCAAGTCTTATCAGTCCTGGAGATATGCCGTAACATGGATGAATTGGTTCATTTAAAATAATGCACAAGAGATATCCATTTAGATACTTGTAATTAACCTGTTCTGGTTTATTATAATGCCCCTGGAGCAGGTGAAACTTGAACCTAGGATGCCTGGCCTAGAGGTAGGGAAACTATCACTGTGCCACAAGAGTTCAAAAACATATTGTCATAAAAAAAGACCAGTCAATTTGATCTTGAGTGTGGGAAAGCATTTCAAAACTTTAGAAATTTGAAATAAATTAATGACCATTAGGATAAATATAGATTAATTAAGGAAAGGAGCATTGATTTGCTAAAGACAAATCGTATTTAAACAGCTTGAAATAATTGATCTGTAAATGAAACAAAGAATGAGACAGTACTCCAAGGAGCGGCTGGTTTTAGGACTAGTTTTGTATTAGTCTGATGAAGAGAATGCACAAATGAAACAAACTGGATTGCTTCCCTCTATGCTGTCAGCTTAAGAGTCACTCAAGTTTTGATCATCTTAGTTAATGCAAACAAATTGGCAGGAAGTTTATTTGCCCTTATATCTTCACAGGTTTGCCGTCTAATTCTCATTATTAAGATTTCTATCTGATCTGAAGTTCTACCTAATCTGAAAAAAAGCTATTATTCATGTCAAAAAGCAAAGTCAAGTGATTTTTGTAACTTGACTCTTTTACATAGTCATTGCCCAGATCTTTGACTTTCTTTTTCCAGCAACAATAACTTTTGTCATTCCTTTCCTTGTTATTATCATTATTATCCTTCCCTCAAAAATATCTTGGCAAATGCCCAAATGGTGGAGTAACAATGCTGATTTGGGATTATTTATTGCAAATATTTTGATTCCTATGAACCAAAAAGTCTAGTTAACTTGGATCCTGTGACAATTGTGCTTTCAATTTATGTGATCTGATTGAAATTGGCACAGCTACAAATGCAAGCATAATCCTTATAATCATGTAGTTGGAGATAAATTGTTTATATTTGTGATTTCACCACATTTGCCATTCAAGCATTTTTCTGATGATAGAAAAGAATGCAGAGACAACTTGCTCTGTTTCTGCACCACAGAGGAAGTGACTGTCTGGTGTGCCTTACAGTGCATGGAGGAAAACTAAATTCAGAAGAATGATTGACAGTATAAAGGTTATTTGATTTCTTATTCATTTAACTCAAGTTGTGATATTCCACTTATATACATGCATGTAAACTACTTTGTGAAGTTAAAAGCATGGGTTCAATTCCTGGATCAGCTGAGGCTAAGATGAAGGGCTCTCCTTCTCAATGTCTTGCTTTGTCTGAGTTGTGATGATCATCAGGTTAGACCACCATCAGTTGTCACTTTCTAATGACAGCAGCCCTATGGTGACTTTACCCTTTTAGACCATAAATCTACTGTACCCTGGAGTGTAGTTTGGATTTGGTAATATTTTGCATAATGTAGTTATGTATCAGGTGTATTCAGGCCCAATAACTTACAACTTCGAGTCTACACTTGCCGGACAAACTTTGTTGGGGACCGAGTTCTCTGGCTAAAGTCAACCTATTCTAGCAGTACTTGGATTGAGGCAGGTTATGACCAGAAGCAATTATGACATGAGAAGTGATTGCCCTGCTTTGCTCATGGCTTGTATCAATGTTCCTTCATGCATGATCCATGCAATTGCTGTCCGCAGCATTTACAACTGAGCTGCATTAATTAAGCTACTATACCAGCTGTCTGGTCCATTTTTTTCCCCAAGTAAACACATTTTTTAAGTACCAGAGTGGATATTTTGATCAATATGTTTCATGTGTTGCAAAAGCTGAAGTACATCAAGTGTACCTCAATTAGGTCAACTGTGTAAAACAACAGCTAGACTTCAGTTGAGTCTGTGTGCAGTCCAATCACTGCATTGCGGAAATGATTTGATTACGCTAAAGCTGGGAATTGGGATTAGATGGAATTTCTCTTTTTTGGAAAGCATGAACATGAAGGATTGAATGTGTAAACCATTTCATGTTTCTATTTATGAAGTTAAAAAAAAGAAATAAGTCAGAGAGATTGAATGAATTACTTAAGTTCTATTCCAGCCTGTCTATGGATTGCTTTAAAACTTTGATTTTGGAACAGTTAGGAATTGGAAAGCTCACCTCATCTGCTGACATGCAGAGATTTGTGGAGACATTGAAGACTGTGCATATAAAAAGTGGAATAACTTGATGTTGCTTACTTCCAGCAGTCAAAATCAATCTACTGCAAAAAACAGCAAACACAGAATTTATGCAACATTAGCATCATGTCTCCTCAAAGAATGCAGAATAGCAGCTAACATAGCCACCCATTCTTAAATTTTGTACATTTCCCATATGTATAACTTACTACCAGACTATGCATTGTTCCAATTAATTCTGCATATCTTTTCATCTATCTTGAAAGATACAATGTGATTGCACAATTCCAATTCCTGCTTCTACCATGCTCCCCCAACCATGACCCTGACCGTCTCCATTTTCCGTGGCATTTACTTTGAATCACTGTTCTGTAAAGCACTTCAAGATGTTCTCTGTATGTAAGGATCATTTCAGAGCTGAAAGATGCTGTTGTTATATAACTGGCTTTCATGTCACCTGACAGTCATTTCACTGCTAAAACATCATTGCTATTTTTCTGCTGGATATTGTGCCCCAAACTGTTCATGTGGAACTGGCTGACGTATTTTTGCCTCTCCTAAATAAGGAAATTGGCTGCTTCCACTCCACTGCTGTAACTTCACAGGAGAAGTGGTGAAAATTCTGATTACAATCACAGATTACAATCTCTGCTCTAACTCCAGGTGCAAGGTGATCCTAATCTTTTCCAACTACTCTTTTCTGAAATTCCAGTTTCCATCCTTGATATTCTGTTGAACACTCACTTTATTTCAAGCTGATAATTGCTATGAATTCAGCCTTCAATTTTGAAGCTTTTCCTGTCTTGCTTTGGACAGTGAATAGGCACTATGACTGTTCCAGATCTGCAATGATGAAAAAGAAGCAGTGACAGAATACCTTGGTCAGATTGCATTGCAATATCCGAGGAAAATGTGTGCATGTCTATGTGGGAGTACAGATCAAAATGTCCAAGATAAAGGATTAAGATAGTGCTAATCCTGGCCTTGAAGGAGACATCCAGCCTGACATTCCATCACATCCCTCATCTCTCATTTCCAAAGATGCCCAGGTTGACTTCCTATAAGACAGTCAAGGCCTTATCATGTCACAGCTGTCCTTGATACTGCATTATTTATTATTTGGAGATGCCGGTGTTGGATTTGGGTGTACAAAGTTAAAAATCACATAACACCAGTTGGGGAACACTTCAGTGGTCCGGGATGTTCAACCTCGGACCTTTGGGTGACCATCCTCCAAGGTGGACTTCGGGACAGGCAGCAGAGAAAAGTGGGCGAGCAGAGGCTGATAGCTAAGTTCGGTACCCATAGGGAGGGCCTCAACCAGGACCTTGGGTTCATGTCACATTACAGGTGACCACCATTGTACTATATATACACACAGATACTCCTACGCACACACTCTCACACACATACACAGGCACTCCATAGACACAGATGCGCACACAGACACCCACACACCCCCTTACGGACACACACACTCCCACATTCACACATGCACCCAATCACAGACTTAAGACACTCTGCACTCACTACACACATACACACTTTCTCACATTCACAACCCCCAACCCAGACAGACAGACACACACACACAGGCAGACAAAGACCCACACGTACACATATATTTTGTGGGGTGAATTTGTACTTGCAGGGTTACATTGTACTTTGCTCAAAAACTGCATGCATTCATGTAGAACTATGAGCTCAAAAACTGCATGAATTTATGTGAAACTCCGTTATCTCACTTTTTAGATTAGAATCAATCTAAACATCAGGGCATAGCCAGAGAACACAGGGGGCCAACACCTTCAAAATATTGTCTAGCTATCACCATTGTTAACAGCTAACCCAAGAATGCAACTTTTTAAAAAAATGGTTTTGTGATTTACACATGAAAGAAGTGAAACTATCACTGTATTCTAACAGATGAAAGGCTTAACAGACAATCAATTTTTCAATGTATAATTTCAGTTACATCACACTGTAAATTTTTGCTATAAATTCTGTGATGGACTGAGTCCTCCACTATCACCTGATGAAGGAGCTTCCAATTAAACCCTTGGACTATAACCTGGTGTTGTGTGATTTTTAGCATTATTTATTAAACAGCATCTTGCCAAGTGAATCGTATAACATATTATAATATTTACACTGTGACAAGCAATAGCCCACGATTAGGAAGTGATGTGCAGAAATATTGTGTTACAATAACATTGAACATGAAATCCTGTGAACGTTCTGAAAATTCTGTACCAAGTACTATAACCTGCAAGTTATAGCTTCAGCATATTCTTGTTGCATAGTCATACAGAATAAACATTGAGGATATTTTGATTTTCTAATGATGACCATAAAACTATTACCAATTGTCAGAAAAACCCATCTGGTTCACTAACGTCATTTCTAGAAGGCAAACTGTCTTCCTTTCCCTCGCCTGGCTCCAGACTCACAGCAATGTAGCTGACTCTTAATAGCCTTCTTGGTAATTAGGGATGGGCAATAATTGCTGACCTAGCCAGCAGTTCCCGCATCCTGTGATTGAATTTTTAAGAAGTAATGTATTAGGAGGTGGACATCAGGACCATGCGGGAGCCCAGTGCATCTGACTATGTATGTATTGCCCAGGAACTGAAATTTCCAATGGACAATCACCAGGCATCTGGAGCAGTTTGAAAGGCCTTCAATTCTAACTCATCTTTGAATTAGAGTTGGAGACTTCAAATGTTTCTAACATACTTAGCTTAATCCTTATCCTGGTAAATGTAGAATAATTGAAGCCTGGTCTAACAGACTTATAAAAAGTGTACAGAGACCCTTTGATCCAACTCCTCCATGCTAACCAGATATCCCAAATTAATCTAGTCCCATTTATCAGCATTTGGCTCTTACCCCTCTAAACCCTTACTATTCATATACCCATCTAGATGCTTTTTAAATGTTAAAAAAAACCCAAAAGAACTGCGGATGCTGAGAATCAGAATGCTGCTTTCTCTCCACAGGGTAGTAGTTGATGGTAAAGGTTCATCTTGGAGTGCAGTTACTAGCGGTGTTCCGCAAGGATCTGTTTTGGGACCATTGCTATTTGTCATTTTTATACATGACCTGGAGGAGGGGCTAGAAGGTTGGGTGACACGAAAGTCGGTGGAGTTGTTGACAGTGAGGAAGGATGTGGCAGGTTACAACTGGATATAGATAAGCTGCAGAGCTGGTCAGAAAGGTGGCAAATGGAGTTCAATGTAGCTAAGTGTGAAGTGATTCACTTTGGTAAGAGTAACAAGAAGATGGGGTACTGGGCTAATGGTCGGATACTTGGTGGTGTGGATGAGCAGAGGGATCTTGGTGTCCATGTACACAGATCTCTGAAAGTTGCCACCCAGGTAAATAGTGCTGTGAAGAAGGCATATGGCATACTGGCTTTTATTGGTAGAGGAATTGAGTTCCGGAGACCTGAGGTCATGTTGCAGTTATATAAGACTCTGGTGCGGCCGCATCTGGAGTACTGTGTGCAGTTTTGGTTGCCATACTATAGGAAGGATGTGGAGGTGCTGGAACGGGTGCACAGGAGGTTTACCAGGATGTTGCCTGGTATGGTAGGAAGATCGTGTGAGGAAAGGCTGAGGCAGTTGGTGCTGTTTTCATTGGAGAAAAGAAGGTTTAGGGGGGACTTGATAGAGGTGTACAAGATGATTAGGGGTTTAGATAGGGTTGACCATGAGAACCTTTTTTCACGTATGGAGTCAGCTATTACGAGGGGGCATAGCTTTAAATTAAGGGGTGGTAGGTATAGGACAGATGTTAGGGGTAGATTCTTTACTCAGCGAGTTGTGAGTTCACGGAATACCCTGCCAGTAGCAGTGGTGGACTCTCCTTCTTAATGGGCATTTAAATGGGCATTGGATATGCACATGGAGGATAGTGGGCTAGTGTAGGTTAGGTGGGCTTGGATCGGCGCAACATCAAGGGCCAAAGGGCCTGTACTGCGCTGTATTTTGCTATGTTCTATGTTTTATGCTGCCAGACCTTCTGAGTTTTTCTGGCAATTTCTGTTTCTGTGCCTTTTAAATGTTTTAATTGGACCCACCTCTACCACTTCCTCTGGTAACTCATTCCATACACGCACCGCCCTCTGTGTGAAAATGTTGGCATTAGTTCCCTTTTGAATCTTTCCCCTCTCACCTTAAACCCATAGCCTCTAGTTTTGGAGTCCCTTAACCTGGGAAAAATGATCAGGGGCGGAACAGTGGCTCAGTGGTTAGCACTACTGCCTCACAGCACCAAGATCCCAGGTTTAATTCCAGCCTTGAGTGACTGTCTGCATGGAGTTTGCACATTCTCCCCGTGTCTGTGTGGGTTTCCTTCAGGTGCTCCAGTTTCCTCCCACAGTCCAAAGATGTGCATCCAAAGGTGTCTGCAGAGAGATGGAGCTATAGTGAGGGGAGTCTGGGGGTTTGGGGGAGGAAGAGAACTCATATCAGGCCTGTGCAGTGTTGAGTGTCTGTGCAGAGTCGAGTGGGGTGTTCCATGTTGGGTTGGTGAGGGTGGGGTGCACAGTTTGATAGTTATGATTAGATTAGATTAGATTCCGTACAGTGTGGAAACAGGCCCTTCAGCCCAACAACTCCACACCGACCCTCTGAACAGTAACCCATCCAGACCCATTTCCCTCTGACTAATGCACCCAACAGTATGGGCAATTTAACAAGGCCAATTCACCTGACCCGCACATCTTTGGACTGTGGGAGGAAACCGGAGCACCCGGAGGAAACCCACGCAGACACGGGGAGAACGTGCAAACTCCACACAGTCAGTTGCCTGAGTCGGGAATTGAACCCGGGTCTCAGGCGATGTGAGGCAGCAGTGCTAAACACTGTGCCACCGTGCCGTCCATAAATTATTCACAATTAGAATGGTGAAATAATTGATTTGAATTTTAAAAGCGTCAAACCTGCAATAAATCATTAAAAGTCACATTAACTGCTTGCAAGGAGCTGAAAATATATTAAAAGCTTTGTAATTACTACAGGAATTCCAGGGCCTTACCCTTCTGCACTAATCTCTACAGTCTTTGTTGCTGCCTTTAAAGAGACGTTCCTAAGTGCACTGGTGTCAAGGGAGAATGTAACACTATGGTGTCAAGGGGAAGTTAAAAATCATATAGCACCAGGTTATAGTCCAACAAGTTTATTTGGAAGTACAAGCTTTTGGAGCACTGCACCTTTGTTTTGTACTTCCAAATAAGTCTGTTGGACTATAATCTGGTGTTGTGTGGTTTTTAACTTTGTCCACCCCAGTCCAACACTGATTCCTCCACATCATGGCAAGGGAAAGCACTTCTGAGGAAGGGTCACTGGGTCTGAAACATTAACTCTGATTTCTCTCCACAGATTCTGCTATACCTGCCAAGATTTTCCAGCAATTTCTGGTCCTAAAGGGAAGAAATAGCTTCCCCTCCCTCGTGCTTGGTTGAGATCTAGGCAGCAGGATGTGACAGAGATATTGAAGAACAATACAGACTGGAAGTCTGGCCTCAAAATGCAGAATGGTCAGCAGACTCTGTTGATGTGAACACATAAGATGGATCTGTTGGAAAGTGGTAAGTCTGGACCAATGTAAATGAAGCTCCTGTTCACATATAGAAACTGCTGTCATGTCTGCATTAGTGTGAGACATAAAACAACACAGCCACCACTCAACATCACATTGTCACTCATCAAGAATGATCTTTCCAGTGAATTTGTTGATATACCTGAATTGTTTTCCAAAGAGATAATTTAATTTCTTCAAATAAAGCAGATGTAGTCATAAAGGCTACAATTTTTAAAAAATGTTTACAATGTTACAACTGGTTAGTGATATGGAGTGTCTCTGGAGCAGCTTGTTCATGGTGAGCAGGCTCCAGTATAGTGTTTATAAATGAACCACAGAGCAATAAACTCAGCTGGAAATTATTATGGAAAGGAATGCTGCCCTGTTTATGCTGACAACTCAGTGGGCAAAGTTGGGCAATTCTAGATACCCCTTGTGTGTGGTCAGTAATTGATATGAAATTAACTCACTGAATCATTTTACAGCAATAACTTTTACAGGGACACAAAGTCTGGATCATTTCCAGTCACCTAATAGCATGCTATTCCAGTGATAAACACAGCTTCACTTTGGAACTCAAGAAGGAAAGGGACTTCATCCACTTAGCAGCTCATAGTCCAACAATGAGCAAGTTATGGATGATGATCTTTCATTAAAAAAAAGATAAAAGTGACACTGGCCAGCAGCAAACAAAGAAAAGCTGACAAGCGAGCAAAATAAAAACAGAAATAATTCTGATTATGCATTTGTAACAAAGGCGACTATTTTAAAGTGATTAAGTAAACTAAATTATTTTCTCATGATATAGTTTTAGGAATATTAGTAGTGCTTTTGAAAACATATGTAATAATTTTTGTTTATTTTTCTTCCAGAAGCTGAAACTAATTTCCACCTTAACAGTTATGAATATACAGCACAACGTGGGTTTATAGTTTATGTATTATGCTCAACATATCAAAAGCAAAAGAAAAATACAGAGTGATCACTGTGCAACTACCTCTTTCATCCCTCTGCTTACTAGCTATCCTCAGCCAAGATAATGCCGCTCTAAACAAAGATACCTTTCACCAGTTTCTTTATTTCTTAGAGCATAGGAGATGCTGGCAAGATTCAATTTATTATTATCAAAGATTGAACAAAAAGGAATCTCAACCTCAAGAAAAGTATTTGCAATTTTTCCCTGAAATCTTAAATGGTAACTTCATAATCACACCGTTCAGCAGCGAGTACCTGATCTCCATGTATTTCCATCTCATCAAAGGTGTGACTGAATTTATTTATACAACACCTTCAAATCTAGACACACACGTTGCTGATGTAAATCAGAATGGAGATTTGGTGTGTTCAGCTTGCTGTTTGTCCCAACCAATATCCAACTGCTTCTTCACAGCAAAGCCCCTGCCCACGCTGGGCTATCATCCTTTTCAATTCTTCATCCACACAAGTCGACATTAGCAATTGACAGCCCCATCGTATCACCATGTGTGCTCCCAGATGAACTGACACACCACTTCACCACATCAACACTTCTCTTTCCAGCTCAGGGACACCTATGGCATGTAAGCTTCCGTAGGTCACTTGTGCTGAGGGAACATGCATCTACACAGATTGAATGTTATGGCTCTTAAGACTTGTTGTCTTAGCACTCACTCACTTTGTGCATTCTTGCAGGTTATCAGTCTCTGTGGACTTTACATAGCTTTCCTAACGAATACTCATTGACTTAGGCACAGCCTCTGTTTGAGTTGCAATGCTTTCTGAGCAAAAAGGGACTTCAGTTACAAGTTGCCAGCCATTGTGGGGTGTGTTGCTTTTTTTTCAGCAGAAGAAGAAGCCGGCAACTTCTCACAGAGGGGAACTCTGACCCCTCAGCTGAGTGAACTGTATGGCACCATGCTACATCACAGTCAGTTTTACAGACTGGACCAGCAGTTTATGGGGCATATGCATTGCATGTAGTTCAAGAGAATGGTAGTGTGTGAAGGTCAAAGATAAGTAATGGGATTGTGGTAAAGCTACTGCCAGTGAAGAGGCTTGTCCAGTTCCATTCCAGGAGTTTGAACATAGTTAGTCAAATGCTTGTTTCTACCAGCACTTAGTGATCCATGTCCTTGCAGTCTGGGGATTGAGCCACAGTCAGTTCTGCAATTCAGTACAATCAGTTGGAGTTCACAGGTCATTCAGTTGAATGAAATGGAAACATTAGTCATTGCTGGGGGACTGTGTTTTCCTGTGATGAGATAAAAGAGGGACTGAGTATGATGGAAGAGTAGGTGATGCTGATGCAGGAGACATGGTGTACTCGTTGCAGTTTGAAAGAATGAGATGGGACGTTTTTTAAAAATGTATTCATGGGATGTGATCATCATTGACTGTGTCAGTGTTTATTTCCCATTCCTAGCTTTCCTCAATGGTGAGAAGGTGTAGCTCATTGAAATTTTAGCAGTTATGTTGCAAAGTCATTTCAGAGGACAGTTCAAAGTCATCCATTGCTGTCAGTCTAGTGTCACATGGTAAGGACTGTAGATTTCCTTCTGTAAAGAAACAGGTTTGTTTTTACAACAATCAGCAGTGGCTCCATGGTCACCATTACATTTTTATTGACTTCAAATTCCACTACCTGTTGTGAGAAGATTCAAACCTCAGTCCCCACAGCATTAACCAGGTCACCAGATTACTAGTCCAGTAACAATACCACTGCTCGTTGGATGCTGCCTGACCTGCTGTGCTCTTCCAGCACCACTAATCCAGAATCTGGTTTCCAGCATCTGAAGTCATTGTTTTTACCTCAGTAGCAATACCAGTATGCTACTGATTTCTGCCCTCTACCCCTCAAAAAAAAAGAAGATTCTTAAGGTGATTTGACATGGAAGAAAGGGCAAAAGAGTTACTAGGAAGAGAAAAGGACCCCTTAAAATCAAAAAGGCTGTCTATGTATGGAACAAATCGAGATGGGTAAGATACTAATTGAGTATTTCACGTCAACCTATCCTGAGTTCGACACCCAGGCCGGTGTCATCTGAATGTTGAGGAGGAACAGTCAACAGTGCCACAAGATGGTGTGGGGATACAGAGTAAACAATTTAGGACTGAGATGAAGGGAAATTCTTCACCCAGTGATAGGTGACTGTGAAATTCATTACCACATAAAGCAGTTGAGACTGAAGCATTATATTATTTCAAGAAGGAGTTGAGTTTAACACTTGACAATAAGATGATCAAAAGATATAGGATAAATATGGAATAGGCTATTGAGTTGGATATCAGCCTTGGTCATAAAGAATGTCAGAGCAGATTCACAGGGTTGAATGGCCTATCCTTTACTCTGATATTTTTATGTTTCTATGTCAGTGATCATTTCACCAGGTTAAGTACCACACTTTTCTCTCTGCTAGCTCACACACTACCTTAGCAACTGCACTCACATCCCCCCATCGCTCATGCTCACTTACCCACAGGACCTCAATGCCTCGTGACCACTTGCACCAACACTAAAAGCTGTGCCACCCACTTTCACCTGACTGAGTCCCTCCCTCTCTTCCATTAAAAAAGGGGGGGAAAAAGCCCATAACAAGCCAGAGAGAGCAAAGATGAGTGGAGAATGCATTACACCAAGGGTCATTGATTTAAGACAGAGATAAAACATACAGGATTACTGCTTACAAACCTATCTGACCTAGTTATTTTTTCTTAAAACTTCTATAAGCACAACAACTTCACAGGAATGAATCCTGTTGGTCGCCAGAAGGAAGGGTCGATCAGAGGAATGGAAGGGAGGAGGAAGAGCTGGGCAGTGAGTCAGGGGATGGGAAAGGAGGTCATTTGAAATTGTTAGCCTGCTCGTGGCATCCTTTCCTACCCTGCAGAACATTTCTGACCTGCGTTGGGATATGATGGGCCGAAGCACACCCAACATTCAGAGACCAAGATACTGATTAAATATGTTGGTTTTCAGAATGCAAGATTGCGACATTGGCCTGATTGTGAAAGAAGCACGAAAATCCAGTCCTCACTTCATCCTTGTCTATAAATCTGGTTTCTGGCAGCTGAACTCAACTTAAAACTAACACTTCAAATAATTCTTCTCAGATCAGTATCTGGCAAAAATATAACTTTCAGATTAGGTGAATTGGCCATGCTAAATTGCCTGTAGTGTTAGGTGAAGGGCTAAATGTAGGAGGATGGGTCTGGGTGGTATACACTTCGGCGGGTCGGTATGGACTTGTTGGGCCGAAGGGCCTATTTTCACACTGTAAGTAATCTAATCTAATCTAATCTAAAAAATAGTTGGGGGCAAATCTGTAACAGTGTCATTCCTTATCTGTGGATTATGGTTTTAAAGATTCTATATGTGATGGTCACTTTAATTTGCATTTTCTGCAAACAAGAGAAAAACAAATATCTTTTCTTTGAGTGTGAGTGTAAAGCATATTCAATAATTGACTGTCCATTCCTCATGTCTGGAAACTGCTACAATGTCTTTGACTGCACAAAGGATCCTTTTTGAAAGTGAACGATTGTCGATGAGAAATTATTGTTTTCTTTTACTGTTAGTGCTTTTCATTCTCAAGATATGATATTGAGGCAACTTTCTTCAGAAGTTTGAAAATAATGAAAAGTTTCATTTCTGTCTGGTTTAATAGGTCATTTGAGATGATTTGAGTGGGCAGCTCTAGCATGCTTGAATATAACATTCCCAAATAAAAATTGACATTTGCTGTTAAACAGATTTTCAGAATCTTCTCCCTCTCCAACAGATTACTGAAGCATGGGGTAATTGTAGCTTCCCTGAGGTACTTCAACAGAAGATTGGTTAAACAATTAAACCTACGATTAGTGTCCAAAGCACCATGAGTGGATAAAATATTACTGATGCCTAATTGAACATTTTATATCCTTTTTTGTATGTTTTTTTATGAATTTGCCTATTCTTTCCTAGACAGTTTGGCCATTAAAGATAATATATGTGGTTTAATAAATGTCTGACTTTAAAATTTATTTTTTTTAAATCAAGCAGAATTAAACAGTAGATCTAAATTGCATGTTGAATATTCTGAAGATCAAATGTCTTAGGACCCTGTTCAATTTTGATGAGCACAGGAGATTGCATCAGAAATGAGATGCCTCAAAAGTGGGGTACATTGTTTGAATTTACTACCTTCCTTCAAACTGTACAATGTGGAGAAGGGGAAGGTTGCACTTGAACAGTTTATTTCTAACAAACTGTGTCAGATTGAGGTTACAGAGGCAGGCAGAAAGTTTGAGTCAGGAAAATTCCCAACTTTACAGAATTGTCTCCTCACCAACCACCATCTTTTAATTCTGGGAGAGTAAGGCTGAGATGAATTGGGTCTGCTGCTTCCTAAGGCAAGCCTGAGGTGGAAACTCAGGCACGAGGGAGGCCAGGCTGGCAGGTCAACATTTCCATCTCCATTTATTGGTATATTGGCCCAGCTTTAAAGTCGAATGCCAGATTCTCACCCCACTTAGTCCTCTTCACAACATTCCCCCTCTATGCCTCCACATATATGTCATGTCCAACACTTATCCACTCATCCAGTATCCACTGTGGAAAGACTTCGAAATATATTTGAAATACACATTAAAATATAAGTTTAATCTCATTTAAACATAACATAATGGGAAAAAGAAGTCTGTGTCAAAACAAAATCAAATGATCATTCAGTTGCAAAGATAAGTCAACAAAATCTAATCCTTTAGTAGCCTGTTTGGAACATAGGAGTAGGGATTGGCCATTCATCCCCTCAATGTTGTTCTACCATTCAAGGCAGATCTGTAGCCTCACTCTAAACATCTGCTTTAGCCCATAATACCTCAGCTTAACAAAAAAATTTAAAACTGAAAATCAAGATGACTATAAAATCCCATGCTGAGATAAGCCTTTGGACACTCTGGTTAAGCACTCATAATGGGCTCAGGTATAACAGCAATCTCTGGGGAATGTAAGCATGCCTTCTGTTGAAACATTCAAACCAGATTCCTTAAGCAGCTCCTTACAAACCCATGACCACTAATATCCAGAAGGACAAGGGCAGTAGATACAGTACATTCTCGTATAACGTAATAATTGTGTTCCTCTGCAATCTCGTGCAATAGAAAATTGCATTATGGAAGACCATGATAGAAAATCACGCTGTAGAAGATTGCTTTAAAAACATGCTATAGCCATTAAGTAGAAAATTTGCTTTATCCAAATAGTATCAAAAATTTGTCAATCGCATTATAGCCAATCTGCGCTGACAAAACACACATTATACCAGAATGCACTGTACATGGGAAGGCTGTCACCTAAAGCATCTTGACTTGGAAATATATTGCCGCTGCTCCAGTGTTGTTAGTTGAAAAACCTGGAACTCCATTCCCAACAGCATTGTGGGTTTACCTACAGCACATGAACTGCTGTGTTTCCAGAAGCTACCACTTTCTCAAGGGCAAAGTGTTGCATGTGGGTGGTCAATCTACATCTCTATCCTATGCCCATAGAAATTGTTGGAAACAAAATTGGACTGGGAAACCCAAAATTGGGTCTGACATTTGTGAAGGGTTTTCAAACATTGCTGACTCAGTGAAAATGCATGCTCTATACTTGGGAATTTGGTGCTAATTAAACATTATCCACTGGAAAATCAACCAGACTTGAAAGTTTCATTTATTTCACAAAGTATTACACCCTGAGAAACATGTGGACTACTTTATACTGAAAAAAAACTTCTAATTTTGCTAAAGAAAATAAGGCTAATTGTTAGTTACATTTATTACATTTTCAGTGCCAAACTACAAATAATTAATAGTTCATACTTATTTTGCACAATAATTGCGGCTCATAAGGTAAAAATTAATGAGAAAGACTTTGTTTCTTCAGAGTACTTTCAGAAAGAAATCTTCTAAAGAACCAGCTGTTATTGATACAGAATGACTTATGCTCCATTATTTCCGACTGAGATGTAACGATCTGTGCACTCAAGGTCAGTTGTATTTAACACCAGCTCATTTCTTTCATGACTCGATGAAAATAACTGTTACTCAAACAACTACTGCAAATTGGTTTTGATATTCAGGTGAAATAGGTGAGATCAATAACAATTTCTGGTTACATTGCAAAAGTTTATGGGAACCTCTGTCACAAAATATCTCTGTTAATATTCAATTCGGTCAAATTAATTTATACAAGAATCGGATTTCCTTGCTGTGTTAATGGACACAGAGATGCAAAGCAAATTTCTCATACTCTGACTCAACTTGATTAGTGTTGTGACTCTATAAAGGCCTAGGCTGTCAACAAAATGCTTCATTTGGATTTTCACTTCATCTCTTTCAATTGCTCTTAACTGCCATTATGTAAATAGAATTTCTATTTATGGAGCAACAAAATTAATTGGTGTTGCAGGTGAAGTAATTAGAAGTGAAGCAGATGGTCAAGAAGATCTTTCTTGTAATTATTTAATTAGCAATTCACACACTTTTATAGAAGTGTGATTTGTTTTCCTATGACTGACATTTTTGCCAAGTCTGTACCAGTGTTTTACTGTTATGTTTTAAGCGGCTGTATCATTTCTGTTGAAGTACTTATAAATTAAAAGTTATGTTATAATACTTCAGTGTCATTGTAATGAAGCACAGAGTTGATTGTCACTATTTTGTCAAGCAGATGAAATTCTCCTTTATGCTATTAGAGTGTATTAGTGAATTCTGTTTCAATTTCTTTGCTGTTTTAACATATTTGTTGACTTATTTACTTAAAATGAATCAATGAATGTGTTAAAATACTGAATGGATGAAACGTATATGAATGTGCTAATATGTTAATTCAACATATATTTAAAAGCAGATTTATCACTCTGTTTATTGTGTAATGCCTATTTACTCCTGTTTGCCATGTCCTTTGTAAATGTCAAGAAATGGCTTGCAGATGTTTCCACTTCCATGCCCAGCTTTCATGTTACACTTCAAACCCTGCAATCAGATATCCAGAACTCCACAGTACCAAACCAGCTCTTATTAAAGTCATAAATGACATCCTAAGTGACGGTGTCAAAGGTGAGCTATTTATATGAATGATTCTTAGTCTGCCTCCAACCTTAGGCACAACACAACACAATCACGTATCAACTTCTGTTCACGAACATCCAACTCAGACTCAAACATTCTTATCTAATCTAACTGTAGTCAGTATTATTTGCAAAGCAAAAAACTTCCCTTTCCAATCCTGAACTATTATTTCTGATATCCTTGGCTCCCTCCTACATTTTCTTTCTATTTACGTGTTTCCATTTATCACAGTGTTAATATTCATGCGTACACTCAGAACACCTAGCTCTTAGTACCATGTCCCTTTATTGCCTCACTATTACTAAGTTATCAGCATATTTATCTAAAATCATGACCGAGTTAGAAGAAATTTCTTCCAGTTGAATATTGGCAAAACCATTGATCGAAATTTATATGAATATAAGTAATGTGGTGCAATTTGTGGTAGAATCAGCCAAGAAGTCTGGTGAGGCCAATACTAACATCGGAATCACCTTGTTCCATCTTTTATGCTTTCCACAGGAAACATGGTGAATTTCTCCAAATAATTATTACTTGTTAAATGCCTTATTGATGGTCCCACTTACCTCATTCATATTCAGCTTGCTGTCTTACCAAACTTGCTTAACAAGCTACACATTGAGAAGCACAACATGGGAAACAGAGTGGCTACCGGGTTAAGTCAGCTCACTGCTTGCTTTGAATAACCTCCATAGTAGACTAAATCAACATCACAATCCCTGATCCATTGTACTGGCCGTATGGACCCCGTGATCATTCATAGACTTTGGCATCTGACAACCTCTAATAACCAACATGCACATCTCTGACCTAATTACAGGATGTTTCTGCACTTCAAAGTTGCATCTGAGGCTGCGTCACAGGTCATCATTTTAAGAACAGTACTCTCAGGAAGACATGGACAAGAGCGGGCTTTTAAATATATGTTGAATATATGTGCTCACTCACTTTGACCTTGCATGGATGCTCACAGCATCTCTACCTTGCGTTGGTTTTCATGCTTTCCTCCCTCAGCCTGAGACAACTGGCTGATATTAATGCTGTCTGGCCTTTGTCATTTAGCATAGACACAAAGGATGGAAACTTGTCATGGTTGTCTGAAAGCCTCAGTTAAGTCAGAGGCAGCCTCCAATACAGTCCAGAGGCTTGGAAAAGGTCAATTGGGGTGGACAGAGTCATGAGGCTGCCCATATAAGGGGTGAGAAAAGTTAGACGGCTCTTTGTCTCTTCACCATTCATCTTGACTCCATCTGCCTATTGGGGCGAATGAGAGAAAGACAGTTACTAAGGGAAGTAGATGGTACAAATGTTGCTGTTAGTGCATGTGGGGTGGTGTCCTGACTGAGTGAATAGGCAGTGCAGAAGGCATGAATGGTTAGAGGTGTCAGGGGCTGGAGTGGGTGAGAGTATATGAGGGAAGATTTGCATGTATCAATGAGAATAGTAGAGCATGAACCTTGGTGGGAGATGGTTGTGTTGACTCTTAACTCTGGCTGACACAAGTTTCAGTTCAAAGATAGATAGTTTATTACTGAACAGCCGGCAAAAGATTCTGGGTGACACCAAAGTGACACCCCTCGATGAATCTCTGAACATTACATGTAAGCAGTATATTTTATATCATGTTCGGGTGTGACTAATGCAAAGTTCTTAACATCATATGGCTGATTCCTATTATGTTGGTAAAGTAGGTATTTCTCAATCTTAAAATGACCAGTGATTGCTACCTTCCTGTGACAAATTTCAAATCGTGCACAGGAGCTTGTTACTGTATTATTCACAATCTTATGTTAATAGGCAAGGAGGTAGATAATAGGATTTAGTATTGCTCTTGTTGTTGGTCTTCACATGCCCTTGTTAATAGGTAAGAAAGTGTGTTAATAGGAACAGCAGGCAGTTAATAAGATCTATAACCAGGATTGACACTTTTATTCAGCGAAGCAAATTTTTTTTGCTCCCCTGGGAGCAAAATCTACACGTATGGCTCCAGATGATTTTGGCAGTTCAGAGGTAGCCAGGCACCCGCTATGGTTTCTGCTCTCAGCCCGTCAAAGGACCCGTACACAACCAAACATATTGTGAGTCACTCTAATAGGGGAACTTTAACCCTTGAATTCACAGTACTCCAAAACCCTAGGAAAGGCCATTAAAATTTGTTTTTTTACTTTTGCAATCCTCAAACTTCATCCGGTGGAGGAGCAGAGATAAAGAGAGTATGTGATAGCACAGGCTGGTGGACTGGAGAATGTCATTGATCTTCTTCCTATATTTCTGTGCATTCCTCCAGATGGTTGAGACCACAACAAAGCCGGCAAAAATCTCAGACTAGATGGTCTGGTGTCATGACCTTTACTTCTTCTCCTGGGGGAAGACATTTTCCCACCTTTTCACCAAGCTGACCCGCAGGGCCTCTCGGTCCCTGCCCACAAAGCAGGATGCTAATTTCACCCCTGTGTGGGACAAATATCAGGAAATGTGCAGGGCAGTTCTGAAATAGAGTCATAGAGATGTACAGCATGGAAACAGATCCCTTGGTCCAATCCGTCCATGCCGACCAGATATCCCAACCCAATCTAGTCCCACCTGCCTGCACCCGGCCCATATCCCTCCAAACCCTTCCTATTCATATACCCATCCAAATGCCTCTTAAATGTTGCAATTGTACCAGTCTCCACCACTTCCTCTGGCAGCGCATTTCATGCATGTACCACCCGCTGTGTGAAAAAATTGCCCCATAGGTCTCTTTTATATCTTTCCCCTCTCACCCTAAACCTATGCCCTCTAGTTCTAGACTCCCCCACCCATGCCCCTCATAATTTTATAAACCTCTAGAAGGTCACCCCTCAACCTTCAACACTCCAGGGAAAACAACCCCAGCCTGTTCAGCCTCTCCCTATAGCTCAAATCCTCCAACCCTGGCAACATACTTGTAAATCTTGTCTGAACCGTTTCAAGTTTCACAACATTTTTCCGATAAGAAGGAGACCAGAATTGCACACAATATTCCAACAGTGACCTAACCAATGTCCTGTACAGCTGCAACATGACCTCCCAATGCCTGTACTCAAACTCTGACCAATAAAGGAAAGCATACCAAACGTCTTCTTCACTATCCTATCTAACTGCGACTCCACTTTCAAGGAGCTATGAACCTGCACGCCACGGTCTCTTTGTTCAGCAACACTCCCTAGTACCTTATCATTAAGTGTATAAGCTGAAAATGTGTTGCTGGAAAAGCGCAGCAGGTCAAGCAGCATTCAAGGAGCAGGAGAGTCAACGTTTCGAGCATGAACCCTTCTTCAGGAATCATTCCTGAAGAAGGGCTCATGCCCAAAACATCGACTCTCCTGCTCCTTGGATGCTGCCTGACTTGCTGCGCTTTTCCAGCATCACATTTTCAGCTCTGAACTCCCGCATCTGCAGTCCTCACTTTCTCCATTAAGTGTATAAGTCCTGCTAAGATTTGCTATCCCAAGACAGAGCTTGTTCAGTTTACAATGGAAATTTAAAGATGATACAAGTTCAAGGAAGGACAGCGAATTCCAGGATAACCACTGAGTAATGTGTTCCATCTTAATTCACACAACATGCTTTTTTCTGTGATTTCTGGCATTCTTTGACTCCCAAACAAGAAGTTCTCACCCTAGGTTTTCAAAACCCTACACAGCCCCACCATCCATGTCAATACGCCCTTCTCCAGCTCTGTAGTCTGCTGTGATATCTGTGCTAATCTAAATTTATTTTTATTCATTCATGGGATGAGGACAGTGCTAGCTAGGCCAGTATTTATTGCCCATCCCTAATTATCCAGAACATAGTTAAGAGCTAACCACAGTGCTGTGAGTCTGGAGTCACATGTAGGCCAGACCAGGTAAGGATGGTAGTTTCCTTCCCTTGAGGACATTAGTGAATCAGATGGATTTTTCCAACAATCAACAATGGTCTCATGATCATCATTAAAGTCTTAATTCCAGATTTTTGTTCAAATCCAGCTGCCATGGTGGGATTCAAACCCAGATCTCCAGAACATTACCTGGGTCTCTAGGTTAATACTCCAGCAATAATAGACTAGACCATCACCTCCCTAATCGAAATCTGGCATCTTGCCCACTCCTGATCATATATGAGCTGCTGTGGGAAACTATGTCATTAACTACCATGGAATCCCCTTCCTATGCCTCTCTGACTCTCCATCCTTCATTACTATTTTCATTCAAATACTTTTGACCAGGTTTTAGATCATCTGATCATCTAATATTTTTAACATGACCTTATATCATATTTTGATTTATAATGCTCCTGGGAAATACCTTGATTACCTCATTTTGTCAAAGATTGTTTGCTGTGGTTGTCGAGAGTAATGAAAAAGTAATTGTTTACCAGACAACATTTTTAATATTCTGTCTCGAAATGCAAGTATAGTATTCAGTGAACCTTCACAGTTGGAAGAATGATCTTGGATAGGCTGAGATGTTCGATACAAGCAAACAAAACCTCTTACACAAAGCTGTAGGATGACCCATTAGGTAAGAGAAGATAGAGGAAGTCTGAGTGAAAATGAATGCTGGAGGTCTAAAAATAAAACATCAGAAATGTGATAGTAGTTCAAAGTTTGTGCAAAGATTTGTAGCTCGGGTGCTTGTTGTTGTGGTTCTGTTCGCCAAGCTGGAAGTTTTTGTTGCAAACGTTTCGTCCCCTGGCTAGGAGACATCATCAGTGCTGTGGAGCCTCCTGCAAAGCGCTTCTTTGATGTTTCTTCCGGCATTTATAGTGGTCTGTCCTTGCCGCTTCCGGGTGTCAGTTTCAGCTGTCCGCTGTAGTGATTGGTATATTGGGTCCAGGTCGATGTGTTTGTTGATGGAATTTGTGGATGAATGCCATGCCTCTAGGGATTCCCTGGCTGTTCTCTGTCTGGCTTGCCCTATGATAGTAGTGTTTTCCCAGTTGAATTCATGTTGCTTGTTGTCTGAGTGTGTGGCTACTAGGGATAGCTGATCGTGTCATTTCGTGGCTAGTTGGTGTTCATGTATGCGGATTGTTAGCTGTCTTCCTGTTTGTCCTATATAGTGTTTTGTGCAGTCCGATTCACGAGAGAAGTAGAAAAGGACAGCCAACTCCCCTTCCTAGACGTGATAGTACAGAGAACACCAAACGGAGAATTCACCACAAGGGTACACAGGAAAACAACACACACAGACCAAGTCCTAAACTATGAAAGTAACCACCCCAACACACACAAACGAAGCTGCATCAGGACACTATTCAAAAGAGCTACAACACACTGCAGTACACCGGAACTGCGAAAAGAGGAAGAGGAACACCTTTACAAGGTATTCGCCAAAAACGGATACCCGCGCAACTTTATCAACAGATGCCTAAGAGATAGACCACGGAACGAGGACATGCCACAACCAAAAGGACTAGCCACACTACCATACATCAGGAACGTTTCAAAACTGACAGCCAGACTACTGCGACCCCTAGGACTCATAACGGCACACAAACCAACAGCCACGCTCAGACAACAACTTACTAGAACAAAGGAGCCAATACCCAACATGAGCAAAACTAATGTAGTTTATAAAATACCGTGCAAGGACTGCACAAAACACTATATAAGACAAACAGGAAGACAGCTAACAATCCGCATACATGAACACCAACTAGCCACAAAACGACACGACCAGCTATCCCTAGTAGCCACACACTCAGACAACAAGCAACATGAATTCAACTGGGAAAACACTACTATCATAGGGCAAGCCAGACAGAGAACAGCCAGGGAATTCCTAGAGGCATGGCATTCATCCACAAATTCCATCAACAAACACATCGACCTGGACCCAATATACCAATCACTACAGCGGACAGCTGAAACTGACACCCGGAAGCAGCAAGGACAGACCATTATAAATGCAGGAAGAAACATCAAAGAAGCGCTTCGCAGGAGGCTCCACAGCACTGATGATGTCTCCTAGCCAGGGGACGAAACGTTTGCAACAAAAACTTCCAGCTCGGTGAACAGAACCACTACAATATGATAGTAGTCATGATTTGGAGATGCCAGTTTTGGACCGGGGTGTACAAAGTTAAACATCACACAACACCAGGTTATAGTCCAACAGGTTTAATTGGAAGCACATTAGCTTTCGGAGCAACGCTCCTTCATCAGGTGATTGTCAATCACCTGATGAAGGAGCAGTGCTCTGAAAGGTACTGCTTCTAATTAAACCTGTTGGACTATAACCTGGTGTTGTGTGATTTTTAACTCAGAAATAAGAGACTAGTTTTCTGATTTAAATGGAATGTGAAGAAATTGGAATTACATCCCAAGAATTTAATGAAGTTTCAAAAGATGTAATAACTGGATATACATAATTTATTCTAATTGTACAATTGAAATGAATTCTATTGCATTAAACTTATTGTCACGTGTACCAATGCACAGTGAAAGGCTTTGTCTTGCAAGCAATACAGGCAGATAACATAGTTAAGTAGCATAGATAAATAAGTAAAAATGCTTAACAGCTTTATGTTAAAATCTTTTCCATGACGAAATTTCCAAACCTAATTGGAAACAGTAGTAGTGCTAATGTAATTCCATTATTCATGAAAGGGGAGAGGTACTGGCCAGAACGCAGGCCAGTAACTCTAATATTCATGATGGGAAACCCTTGGAAGTCACTATCAGACCAAGATAACCTTTACCTTTGGAATGATTTGGATTAACCAAGAAAAGCCAGCACGGATTTGCTAGGGGCAATTTGTGTTTAAATTAATTGAAGTCAGAACAAGGACATTTAGAGGACTTTTAAATCAGCACATGAATATTCAAGGAATGGAGGGATATGGACCAAGGGCAGGCACAAGGAATTAGATTAATTTGGCATCATGTTCAGCACAATGTCTTTCATATGCTAGGCTGCTCTACGTTCTGTGAAATTTTGATGCTGTAAAAAGAAGTCCAATCAAGATAGTGCAGACATATGCAAACATATCTTTTTATATGTATAGATACTGTGAGGTTTACAATAAATTTCCACACAGGAGATTTATTCAGAAGATAGAAGACCTTTAAATTAAGGTTTAAGTGATGGGCATGGACACAAAATTTACCCAGTGATAGAAAGCAAAGAGTAGTGATAAATGAATCATTTTTCCTACTGGAAGGTGGTTTGCTGTACTATTTCCCAAGGATCAGTTTTGGACCCATAACATTTAGAAATAATCTAGACTAAGGTGTAGGGAGAAGAGTTATGAAGATTTCAGCCATAACGAAACTTGACAACGCACTAATGGTGATGGGCTTCTGAATGATGAAATGGAAAGTGAGGTTCAATGCAGAGAATTACAAAAGCATGCATTTTGGAAAGACTAATATGGATATTACAGTATACTTCAAATACTATAATTTTGCAAAATATAGATCCGGAGAAATAACTTGGTGCCTTCGTGCACCAAACCTTCCAAATTGGATGCCATATTGTTGGTGTGATTACGAAAGCATATTAACACTTTATAAATAGAACAGAAAGGGTCCTGGTGAAAAATTGTGAACTTCAAATATTAATGCTGTTTCTCTCGCAGCGTATGCTTCCTGACATTTAGAGAATTTCCTCCATATTCAGGTACACAGTGTTTTCAGTTTTTATTTCTGATTCGCAGCCTCTTAAGTACTTTGTTTTGCAGGGAAGCATCAAGTATTTGTTTGATTCATTCATGGAATGAGGGCATTACTGCCTATTCCTGATTAATATGGTGGTTAACTGTCTTTCTGAACCATTTCAGTCCACCTGGCACAGGACAAGCATTGTGTTATGTGAGAAAAAGTTCCAGGATTTTTTCCAGGATTTTCAGTGGCGAGTTAGTTCCAAATCAGGATGAAGTAAGGCTTGGAAAGAAACTGGGCTGATAGTGCTTCCATGTTACAGATCTGAAGAGTGTGTAACGATTGTGTTTATTTTTTGGACTAGATAATAGGGAAAGCTGCTGCCTTAGATCGAGGAACAGAGGAGATAGATGCTGCTCTGCCCTGCTGTTGTAACCACAGTATTGATATAGCAAGTCCAGTTCAGTTTCTGGTCAATGCTAAACATGTAGATGCTGTTAGTGGGGGTTTCAATACAAGTAATGATGCTGCTGAGGGGTGAAGATTGGATTCTCTCTTGTTTGTAGATGGTCACTGTCTGGCACTTGTGTACTGTGAATGTCACTTGTCCCTTGTCAATCGAAGATTGCATATTGTTCAGACCTTGCAGTATTTGAATACAGACTGCTTCAGTTTCTGAGGAATTGCAAGTCGTGTGGAGAGTCGATCAGTATGAGCAAGCATTATGACCTTTGACATTACATGGACAGAAGGTCATTGATGAAGTAGCTGAAGATGGTTGGGCCTAGACATTACTGTGATCTCCTGCCTGGATGTAGGACCACATCCCTATGTGATTCATTGCTGTTGTTCACAAACAAGCTGTGGAATGCAATTTCTTTCTCTTCTGATCGCCTAAGAAATCATGAGTACACTCTATGGTGCCCTGTAACTTTGGAAAATGTGTAGCATAGTTAGGCTGTTATTTTCTATGCATAAGAAAAGCAATGTAATCACTTTCCTGGTGCGGAGAGTCTCAGCAACTCTGTGATATAACAGTTGGATTGCAAAAGTGCAACTGTCATTGATGCCACTTGCTGCAGCCTGTTGAATAAATGTTAAGGGTTAATGTTACAATCTCCATAGAGATTGCCAACATCAAAAGACAGATTTGAAGTCCAAGTTTAAATAATGAAGCCTCGGGTTCTAATGCTTAAAAAATGGATTTGACAAATATCAAGTAAACGCTACAAAAAACACTTTTTAATAATTATGCATACTTTACATTAAAAAGCACACTAATTCTCATCTAAACATTACCTTTTCCAAGATAAATACACCCCACCTCAACTACCCTCCTCTGCACCCATTACCACCTCAAAGATTTTGATACTTCTCACCTTCCTATAGGTTATCTACACTTTCCCACAATTATCTTTGGAATTCTGGGATTTTTCAGCTTGAACTTGAGCTTCGAGCATAGTTCTTGTGCAGTGACTTCAACAGAAATTTAGAAATACCCTTGGTTTCTGATAGCTCTTAGAGCCACATCATAGAATTCCTAGAGTGTGAAAGCAGGCCATTTGACCCATCAAATCTACAGCAACCTCTGAAGATCATCTCACCAGTTCCACCCCCATACCTTTTCCCTGTAACCCTGCACGACCCCATACACCACAGGAAATTTAGCATGGCCAGTCCACCTAATCTGCGCGTCTTTGGACTGTGGGAGAAAACAGGAGTAGTCGGAAGAAACCCATACAGACATGAGGAGAATGTGCAAACTCCACTGGTTGTCAACTGCTTCACAGCTTATTAGTTTTTCTCTCTCTGTCTGTCTGATTCCAAGCTGAACTCTTTGTTTTCACTATGAGAATTATTAATAATTTCTTTCTATAGCTCTAAGCTATGCAAATTTTCCAGTTGCTTTCTCTTTTATGAACTCTGTCTCCAAACTCCTTTATGACTTGAATGAGTTCTTCATATATTGCAGCTGCCTGTTACACTATGAATTGTTGAGTCCATTTACCATATGGTAAACAAACAGCGAAGCAGCCCAATTTCCAAACAAAAACTGGACATAAGACGACCAGAGCAAAGTGTAAGATTAAGAAGCAAGTTTAAGAAGGTGTAAGTGTAACTTTCAACCAAGAAATATAGATCAGGACATTTTCTAAACAGTGTGAAGTTAGGAACTAGAGATGAACAGAAAGATTTAAGAGTCCAAGTAAATCTAGTAATTTAAAAAACATGTTCTCCATTTGTTTAGAATGGAGTTTGGAATTTAGTCTAGAATACAAATGTTGGAAGTGATGTTACATCTGTATATCCCTGAAGTACTGCATTTAGCCTTTAACATTATACTTCAGTAAAGCTATGTATTGGTCATGAAGAGTTTGCAGCACAGATTCCAATATGTGGTACCAAGATTTAAAAATTGTTTGTAAGGACAGGCTGCAAAGATATGGTTTATACTTCCTTGAGCATAGAAAATTAAATGATGACTTAATTAAATATTTGAAGATGATTGAAAAACATGATTGGTAAATGGAAATAAATTGTTTCCTTTTATTGGGGATTGGGAAATTAAAGCTAAATTTTGAGCTATGCTGTAAAGGAAACATTTCTGCCCGTAAGGGCAAAGAACATAGAATATAGGAGTGCATATAAAAGAAGCTGGCCCCTCAGTCCACCATGTCTGTGTTGACTATGAGGCTATTCTAAACTAATCCTATCTGCCTACCTATGGGCCGTATTCGTCTATTTTCTGTCCTGTGTCTGTCTAAATGCTTCTTGCTCATTTCTGTCATATTGCTTCTACCACCGCCCACATTCCTGCACTACTACCTTCTGTGTAAAAAAAATCCTCACACATTCTTTTATCTATCCCTCCTCACCTTAAACCTATGCCCCATGTATTGTACGTTTCCACCCTGAGAGAGACTGTCTGACTACCCATCCTATCCACGACCCTCATAGTTTTTATAAACTTCTATCAGGTTGCCTGTCAGCCTCTGAACTCTAGTGTAAACAATCCAAGATTGTTGCATCTCTCCTTATAGCTAATACACTGATTCCTTGTGCAACACCAATAATCACAGACCTTCAGTCAGAAAAAACAACCCTCTGCAACTGCCCTCTGTCTTCAATGGCCAAGTCAATTTTGTATCCAACTTGGCAACTCCCCAGGGATTCCATCCAAATTTATTCTAGGATTAGCCTACCATAACGGGCCTTTTAAGTGCTTTAGTAAAATCCATGCAGACAACATCCACTGCTTTACCCACATCAATCATTTTGTTACTTTCTCAAAAAATGCAATGAAGTTATTGAGACAAGACTTCCCCTGTATAAAGCCATGCTGACTATGTTATTTGTCCATTCTCCTCCAAATGTAAGTAAATCCTGTCCCTAAAAGTCTTCTCTCATAATTTCCCTATCACTTATATAAGACTCACAGGCCTGTAATTTCCCAGATTACTTCTGTTGCTCTTCTTCAACAAAGGAAAAAGATTGGTTATTCTCCAGTTGTCTGGAACCTTACCTGAAGAAATATTAAAAAAATCTTCCTTGCAGAAGTAACAGGGTTATTGTTTTGAGTGAATCTAACTTCCCTAATATTGATTGGAACCTCCTTAGTTCAAATTGTTTGGATGGAGCAGTTTTTGTCAGGTGTGTCCAGGAAGGGTTCTGGACTCAACATGTAGATAGGCCAACTCGAGTGGAGGCCATATTGGATTTGGTGCTTGGCAACAAACCATGCCAGATCTCTAATTGGGAGAGCATTTCAGTGATACTGATCACAACTCCCTGACCTTTACTACATTCATGAAAAGTGATTGGAGCAGAGGGTATGAGAAAGTAGATAATGGGGGAATGGAGAATTGCAAAGTTATTAGACAGGAACTGGGGCTCCTAAATTGGAAACAGATAGTCTCAGGGAAATGCATGACAGAAATGTGGAGGTTGTTTAGGGAACACCTGCTGATAGTGCTGGACAGGTTTGTCCCACTGAGTCAAGGAAGGGATGGTCGGGTGAAAGAACCTTGGGTGACAAGGAATGTGGAACATCTAGTCTAGAGGAAGAAGAAAGCTTTCTTAAAATTGAAGAGGCAAGGATCAGACAGGGCTCTAGAGGGTTACAAAGTAGCCAGGAAGGAACTGAAGAATGGACTTCAGAGGGCTAGAAGGGGGCTGAAAAAGCTTTAATGGGTAGGATGAAGGAAAACCCCAAGGCATTCTACACTTACGTGAGGAACAAAAGAATAGCCAGATGAGGATAGGGCCGATCAGGGATGATGGAGGGAAATTGTACCTGGGCTCGGAGGAAGCACGGGAGGTCCTTAATGAATACTTTGGTTCAGTATTCACGACTGAGAGGACAGCATGAAACAGGCTGATATGCCCGATCAGGTTGATGTTAAGAAGGAAGATGTACTGAAAAATTTGAAAACCATAAGGATAGATAAGTTCCTGGGCCAGTCGGGATATACCCGAGGTTACTGCAGAAAGCGAGGGAAGAGACTGCTGTGCCTTTGGCGATTATCTTTGCGTTCTCACTCTCCGTTGGAATAGTGCCAGATGACTGGACAGTGGCAAATGTTATTCTCTTGTTCAAGAAGAGGAAAAGGGATATTCCTGGGAACTACAGACCAATTAATCTTACTTGTGTGGTGGGCAAATTATTGGATAGGATTTTGAGAGACAGGATTTACGGTTACTTGGAAAACCATAACTTGATTACAAATAGTCAACATGACTTTGTGAGGGCAGGTAATGCCTCACAAGCCTAATTTAATTATTTGAGGATGACACAAAACACATTGAAAAGGTAGAGTAGTGGATGTGGTGTACATGGATTTTAGCAAGGTGTTTGATAAAGTTCCCCACAGTAGGCTCATTCCAGAAGTCAGGAGGTATGGGAAATCTGACTGTCTGGATACAGAATTGGCTAATCTTTGGAAGACAGGCGGTGGTGGTAGATGGAAAGTATTCAGCTTGGAGCTCAGTGACCAGTGGTGTTCCGCAGGAACTGCTTCTGGACCTCTGCTCTGTGTGGCTTGGATGAAGAAGTGGATGAGTGGGTTAGCAAGTTTGCTGAAGACACAAAGGTTGGTGGAATGGTGGATAGTGTGGAGGGCTGTTGCAGTTTTCAACAAGACATTAACAGGATATAGAACTGGGCTGATGAGTGGCAGATGGAGTTCAACCTGGAAAAGTGTGAAGTCATTCACATTGGAAGGTCGAATTTGAATGCAGAATACAGGGTTAAATGCAGGATTCTCGAGAGTGTAGAGGAACAAAGGGATCTTGGGGTCCATGGCCATAAATGCCTCAGAGTGGCCAGCCAAGTTGATTGAGTTGTTAAGAAGGTGTATGGGTTTGTTGGCTCTCATTTACAGGGGGTTTGGGTTGAAGAGCCTTTAGATCATGCTGCAGCTGTGCAGGTCCCTGGTTAGACCATGCATGAAATATTCTGTTCACTTCTGGATACCTATTATAGGAAGGATGTCGAAGATTTAGAGAGGATGCAGAGGAGATTTGAGTCGAGAGTGTGGTGCTAAAAAAGCACAGCAGGTCAGGCAGCATCCAAGGAGCAGGAGAATCAACATTTTGGGCATAAGGCCTTCATTAAGAATGATGCTGTTGGCCAGGGAGCTGAGAGATAAATGGGAGTGGGGTGGGGCTGGGGGTAAGATAGCTGAGAATGCAATAGGTAGATGGAGGTGGGAAAGAAGGTTATAGGTCAGAGAGCTGGGTGGAGAGATAGATGGGAAAGATAATGGACAGGTCAAGAGGGCAGTGCCAAGTTGGAGGCTTGGGATTGAGATAAATGGGGGGAGGGGAAATTAAGAAACTGGTGAAATCCACATTAAACCTGTGTGGTTACAGAGTCCCAAGGCGGAAGATGAGGGGTTCATCCTCCAGGTATTAGATGGTTAGGGTTTGGCAATGGAGGAGGTCCAGAATCTGCATGTCCTTGTTGGAGTGGGAGGGGGAATTGAAGTGTTCACACACGGGGGCAGTGGGGTTTGTTAATGTAGATGTCCCAGAGATGTTCTCTGAAATGATCCACAAGTTGGCATCCTGTATCCCCGATGTAGAGATCAAATTGGGTGCAACGGATACAGTAGGTGAAATTGGTGGAGGTACAGGTAAATTTCAGTTGGATGTGGAAGGATCCTTTTGGGCCTTGAATGGAGGTAAGGAGGGGAGGTGTGGACGCAGGTTTTGCACTTCTTGCAATGGCACGGAAAGGTGCTGGGAGTTGGGTGTGGGCTGTTGGGGGAGATGGGGGAGTGTGGATCTAACAAGGGAGTTGTGGAGGGAATAGTCTCTCCGAAACACTAATAAGGGTGGCAAGAAAATATATCCCTAGTGGTTGGATCTGTTTGTAGGTGGCAGAAATGGCAGAGGATGATGTGATGTATATGAAGGTTAGTGGGGTTGAAGTTGAGGACAAGGAGGATCTGTCCTTGTTGCATTGGGAGGGATGGGATTAAATGGCAGAGGTGCGGGAGGTGGAGGAGATGCGCAGGAGGGGATCATCGACCAGATGGGAGGGAAAACTGCGGTCTTTGAAGAAGGAGGCTATCTGGGATGTTCTATGGTGGAATTGGCCATCTTGCGAACAGACGCAGTGGACGCAGACGAATTGGGAATAATGGGATGGCAGGATGGGAGGAGGTGTAGTCTAGATACCTGTGGGAATCAGTGGGTTTGTATTAGATGTCTGTGGTTAGTCATTCACCAGAGATGGAGATAGAGAGGCCTAGGAAAGGGAGGGGGGTGTCTGAGATGGTCCGGGTGAATTTGAGGTCAGGGAGAAAGGTGTCAGTGAAGTTGATGAACTATTCAATCTCCTTGTAGGTAGCAATGATACAATCATCAATATAGCCGAGGACAAGATGGGGAATGGTGCTGGTGTAGCTGCAGAAGATGGACTGTTCCATTTACCCGACAAAGAGATAGGCATAGGTGGGCCCATGTGAGTGCCCATGGTTACCCCTTTAGTTTGGAGGAAGTGGGGGGATTGGAGGGAGGAGTTGTTAAGGGTGAGGACCAGTTCAGCCAGGCGGATGAGAGCGTCGGTGGAAGGGTACTGGTTGGGACGTCGTGAGAGGAAGAAATGGAGGGCTCAGTGGCCTTCATTGAGACGGATCGATGTGTACAGGGACTGGATGTCCTTGGTGAAGATGAAGCACTGGGAGCCGGGGATAACAGCACAAAGTCTTGGAGGAGCTAAAGGGTGTCGGTGGTGTCCCAAATGTAGGTGGGGAGTCCTGGACAAAGGGACACAGGACTGTATAAAGGCATGCAGAGATGAGTTCAGGGGGACAAGAGCAGGGTGAAACAATGGGTCAGGGAAGTCAGGTTTGTGAATCTTCCATAGAAGGTAGAATCAGGTGGTGTGGGGCTCGCGGACGATGAGGTTGGCGACCGTGGATGTGAGATCCCCATAGGTGATGACGTTGTGGGTAGTCTGGGAGATGATGGTTTCGTAATGGAAGGTGAGGTCATATTCAAGAGGGCAGTGGGAGGAAGTGTCTGTGAGTTGGCGCCTGGCTTCAGAAGTGTAGAAGTCAGTGTGCCAAATTACCACTGCACCCCACCTTTGTCTGCTGGATTGATGGTGATGTTGAGAATAGAGTGGAGGGAGTGGAGGGCTGCATGTTGTGAAGGTGAGAGGTTGGAGCGAGGGAGGGGCGTGGACCAGTTGAGGCAGTCGATGTCACGGCAGCAGTTAGAAATGAAGAGGTCAAGGGCAGATAACAGGCTATCACTGGGTATCCAGGTGGATAGAGTGTATTGGAGACAGGAGAAGGGGTCCTCGGTGGGTGGTAGAGAGTCTTGATTGAAAAAGTGAGCCCGGACGTGGAGGAAGCAGAAAGAAATGTTCAATGTCGCTTGTTCATCCTGGGAAAAGATGCAGTAGCTCTAACCCTAACCCCATCCCTAAACCTAACCCTAACCATAACGCTATCCCAAAACCTAACCTTAACCTTAACCCAATCCTTAACCCTAACCCTAATCCTAACGCCAGCTGACCAATTCCACCAGAGAAAATCCTAGATGGCCTCCTTCTTCAAAGACTGCAATTACCCATCCCACATGGTCTATGATGCCCTCCTGCACATCTCCTACACTTCTCGAGCCTCTGTCCTTGAACCCCATCCCTCCCAATGCAACAAGGACAGAACCCCCTTGATTCTCACCATCCACCCCACCAACCTCTGCATATATCACATCATCCTCTGCACTTCCACCACCCTCAAACAGGCCTCACCACTAGGGATATATTTCCATCCCTACCCCTATCAGCATTTCAGAGAGATCTTTCCCTCTGTGACTCCCTTGTCAGATCCATGCACCCACCCACCTCCCACCAGTCCTCAACCCATTCCCAGCACCTTCTCCTGCCACCACAGGAAGTACAAAACCTGCACCCACTCCACTCGTCACCTCTGTCCAAGGCCCCAAAGGATCCTTCCACATCCAACAGAAATTTACTTGTACCTCCCCAAATGTGACCTACAATATCCGTTGTACCCGATGGGGAAACAGGACGCCAACTTGTGGATTGTTTCAGAGAACATCTCTGGGAAGCCCGTATTGCCACATAGTTGAAGACTTCAACTCCCCCTCCCATTCCACCAAGGACATGCATGTCTTGGGCCTCCTCCATTGCCAAACTCTTGCCTGGAGGAAGAACGCTTCATCTTCCGCCTTGGGACCCTGCAACCACACGAGATTAATGTGGATTTCACCAGTTTCCTCTTGTCCCCTCCCCCCACCTTATCCCAGTTCCAAACTTCCATCTTGGCACTGCCCTCTTGACCTGTCCATTATCTTTCCTGCCTATCCTGCTGCACTCTCCTCACTGATCCATCACCTTCTCCCTCACCTTCATCTAACTATTGCATTCTCAGCTACCTTCCCCCCATCCCCACATCCCTCCCATTTATCTCTCAGCCCACTGGCCCACAAGCCTCATTCCTGATGAAGGCCTTATGCCCTGCTCCTCAGATGCTGCCTGACCTGCTGTGCTTTTCCAGCCCCACACTCTCGATTCTGAGCTCCAGCATCTGTAGTCCTCACTTTCTCCCTGTAGACAAAATTTACCAGGATGCTGCCTGGACCGGAGAGCATGTCTTATGAAGTAAAGTTGAGGGAGCTAGAGTTTGATGAAGGGCTTATGCTTAAAACGTCGAATTCCCTATTCCTGAGATGCTGCCTAACCTGCTGTGCTTTAACCAGCAACACATTTTCAGCTGTGATCTCCAGCATCTGCAGACCTCATTTTTTTCTCATTGGAGTGAAGAAGGATGAGAGATGACTTGATAGAGGTGTATAAGGTGATGAGAGGCATAGATAGACTAGATAGCCAGAGACTTTTCCCATGGTGGAAATGGCCATTGTGAGGGGGCATAATTTTAAGGTGATTGAAGGAAGGTTTAGGGGAAACGTCAGAAGTAGGTTCTTTACTCAGACAGTGGTGGGTGCGTGGAATGCACTGCACGTGTTTGGTAGTAGATTCAAGACATTAGGGACGTTTAACTGACTCTCGAATGGGAACAAAGATATAGTAAAATGAAGGGTATGGAGATTAGTTTGATCTTAGAGTACAATAAAAGGTCGAACATCGAGGGCCGAAGGGCCTGTACTGTGCTGTACTGTTCTATATTCTGTCTTCTGTGTTCTAAAAACTGGTGAGGTTAGGCTAATGGTAAATTTCAAAACTGAGCTTGATAGTTTACTGTTAGGCTAATGCATTATGATTTATGGGACCAAGTTAGACATAGTTCAGTTACAGGTCAAGATATAATTGAATGGCAGAACTAGCTTTAATGGCTGCTCCTGTTTTAATGAACCTTTGGAACTTTTTAAATATTGTAATTCTCTTTTTGAGTATTCCAATTATATTTTGTGTTTAAAAATGATTGTGGTTTAAATATGTTGACCATGGACATTGCGGCACCCATTTTACAATGGTAAGACTGTCACAGTATCAATAAATTCAACGTCTAGTTACCATCAATTGTATCTGTGGTACTGGAACAGATCCATGCTTCTGGTAATGAAATGGACCCCACCATAAGGGAACTCACGGCCACAACGATGCTCTTTGTGGCTGACCCATTGTTAACTTTGGTCTTGAAAGAATTCCGGAAGATTTTATTGCACCATTTCCTCCTGGTTAAGTGGAAAAGGATACTGTGGACTTGAGTAGTTTTGGTGGGTGAGGTGTGGGAAATAGGAAATTTGAAAAACACAGATTTCCCACGTTAATACCTCTAAAAGTCACAGATAGAAAATGTGCTAAACTGGAACTAAAAAAAATCACATTTCAAACATGCAAGGAAAACAAACCTGTATTAAAGTGTTAATTATTAATTTATTTTCAAATTGTTAAAAAGAACTGTTCTGTTGACAGTGTACTCTCTTCTTTGCAATTGGCTTGGAAAAGTGTGAGGATTAATTTATAAAATTGCAATTTAATGGCTATAGTCCTGAACTAGCATCCTGAAAATTGAGTTGAATGGAAAAAAAGACCATAAAAATTCCTGGACTTTTGTAAAGATTCCCTACAAGAAGGATTATTCATCACTCCCTGATCTCTTTTACATGCAATATTATCTAGCAGCCACTTAGAAATTCTTTCCAACTGCTGGATATCCATTTCTCAGCCAGGAATTGAAAATCAGAAAGTGTGGGTACGTGGTTTATAGAAATTCCCATTAATTAAAACAGCTCGACAAAATCTAAAAACAGTGAAATCGCTTTGTAACTGGTTAAATATGTAAATTGGAGTTCTACATGAATTGTAGGGCAATCATTAGAAGTTTTAGGTATAAATGGGTAGGGCAGGAACAGCTCATTTTTACCAGTGGTAAATAAAGTCACCATAGTCTTACCAGACCATAAGGCTGCTTCTCATTAGAGAGAGAAATGGCTGGTGGTTGTTTAACTTGAGGGTCACCATGCCACAGGTGAGATGAGAAGTTGAGAAGGAGAATCCTTCATGGTAGCTTCAGCCAGTTTGGGAATTGAACCCACGCTGTTGGGATTGCTCTGTTTTGTAACCTTTAACAATGTTAGAGCAGTCTAAGACATTCAGCTCTGTGAAGGAACAGGAAAATATTTACTCACTTCAATCATTCATATGTCTGTGACCATTGGTTAAGTGGTGTAGCTCGCCCATCAAACAGTGATGAAGATGTAGTCTCCTAAATGGCTTATAAAATATCTATAGTGTTGCAAAGTGACCCAAGCAACTTCACTGTGGTATCACCAGACAAAATTTGATGCTGAATCATATAAGGAACTATTATGAGCCATGAATAAGTTGACACAAAGGTAGAGAGAGAGAAATGCTCAGATAGGGTATTCCAGAGCTGAGAACACAGGCATCTGAAAACATGAAAACCAAAAGTGACGCAATTAAAATCAGGAATGCAGCTAAGAACAGTCAGGAAGGCTGTTTGATTTTAATCCCTTACCGCCTAATTTTCAGTAAAAATGGGTCCCAAGAGCTCTTAAATTTTACATGATTTAAATATCAATTTCAGATATCACTATATTTATATTGACCAGCAGTAAAATTCTCAGAGCCAATGATATTTATAAATTGAGGCTGTTATTGTGCTCCCAGATCTTGCTTAATTTACTGTCACTCCCCTTCTTCGTGCTTTTTCTTCAGGTTCTTTGATCATGAAGTATTTTCCTTTGGATCCTTTTTGCTTTAAACTAACGTCATTATGGGATAATTGGAGACAGATCTGTTTCTATATTTTATTTTTAGCTGATTGTGTGCATAAACATCGGAGTCACATTGACATCAATTTTGGTGTTCAGACAGGATGGAAAAAATGAGAGGAAGAGCGTAATTTATCATAATATTTGAGGTCAATTTCATTGGCAATGTGAATGACCTAGGTAGAAATTGCTTCTGACATGATGAGATCCTTTACATGATGAATATTTTCAAGGGTTACTTTGTTTCAAATTATACAATGTCTTTAGTTGACTTCCCTTTACAAGGAAAAGTCAAAATACCAATGTGTCTGAAATATTTATGTTGGAGCATTGAAACTGACAATATTTGGCTGGTATACCGTTTGCACAAAATGGAAAGGTCGATCCACGTTTACTGAAAATCATGTAAAAGATGACTTTGTTAAATATTTTGCATTAATTCTCTGACCAATGCTCCCCACAAGGAGCCATATGTACGTGCTTCGGACATAGGGTGATGACATCTAAAGTCTAGCTTCATAGCTTTGCAGGAAGCATGAGAATAAATGTGAAGCAGTGGATCTCATGTACCCACTTCTAGTTTGTTTCAATTGTACACTGCTCTCAGAAACTATGTATTATTTTATCCAAGGTTCAGGTTTGATTATATCCCACAGTTTATGCTGAATGGTGATTGCCTTTCTCAGGAAATTGCCCAACTTTGGCATCAGTGCAGTCTGTGTTGGCGAGGTCCAGCGGCGACACATTGTGGTGAAGGCATCAGTGGAGACACGACACAGAAGATTCTGGTGGCTGCTGCATGCTGAAGGGACTTGTGCTGAGCCACCAAGCCCATGGTCCATGGTGGAGCACTTATCAAGAAGGATTGCAAAGTTCAACACTTTTTCTTTATTTCTTTATTCTTCTGCCTTAATATTCTGTGTTTTGATTTATTCTTCTGTGTTTTAAGATGGTGACAGACAGCGGTGACACTACACAAATCTTTTCACTGTGTTTTGTAACAAAATACATGTGACAATAAATAAATCAAATCAACTTTCAGCAATGTGTAGGAGTTGGTGAGATGGAGGTTGGGATTTGGAGGTGCTGGGGAATTACTGTATCATCAATACATTTTGATGCGCAAGGCATCGCAGCAATGTAGGACAGATTTGTAACATGAGAATTAAACACTCAGAAGGCCTAAACATCATGAAGCGGGGATTCATTATTCGACTGGCATCAGGTCATTACAACAGGAAGTAAAATTAAAGTTAATCAAGGAGGTGTCTACATGTTTACATGGAATGAAGCCTATAGTTTATAATAGGTAGAAGAATTCTTTGTTTGTATTATCCTGCTGACCACCCTTCCCCTTAAGGATTTTCTTTTCACAGAGAGGACCTGTTTGGCTGCTCAAGCTGACCTCCCTCACTTTTGCCACCTGCTGGCTAAGATCCAAACATATCTGCTCTCGTTCCTCCATATGACACCCTTCCCTATCATCCTGCTGCTGGATGTTCTGTTACTGATAAGATGGATCAGTACATCTTCTTTCTGTTTATGATTGGTCACATCTTCATATGACAAAATGTATCCAATATATCTCTCATGAATAAGCTTAGATGTTTCTACACCTAATGGAACCCCTGTCTGTTGTTGTAATCTGGTCCACTTCACAATCACTCTCAAAACCTTGTCTCTTCCCACTTTGCCTTCCCACACAATCTTAGGAGTTGTAACACCTATCTTGTTACCTCCTCCTTACTCATTTTCTTAGATAACAAATGCTCATTTACAGTCTCATTGCTGGAAATTTCTTTCAGTCTAGGCTGCTGTGTTCCCTGCTCAAGACATGGTCTCCTCTACTTTGGTGACATCAGCTGCTGACTCCGTGACTGCTTTTGCAGAACAGCTTTGCTTTGACTGCAAACATCATCTTAAATTTCCAAATGTATGTCAATTTAGTTTGATACCTTGCTCTCATGCTCACATTTCTGTCCTCAATCTGTTCTGGTGTTCTAGCAAAGGTCAACAATAGCTCAATGAACAATACCTCAACTGCACTTGAGTTCAACAATTCCAGACCATGAACTGTAACCCCAGTTTTGATTCTGTTTTTGACCACATGCTAGTGTGGCATCATTTTGCTTCAGACATTCTGACATTTGCACTCACTTGGAGCACTTAATTTCTTAACTACAATGATTACCATTCTGTCATTTTAATTCCATGAAACCTTTGTAAGTTAAACTGTCTCCCACCGTATCTTACATGATCTTTTATTCTTCCTCTCCCTTTCCCTTTTGATCACAAAAATATCCATCACAATTCAATCTCCCTTCACTATGATGCCAATCATTTGACTCAAAATTATAACTGTTTCTATCTTCACTGATGCTGGCAGACTTGCTGAGTATTTCCAGCTTTCTGTTTTATTTTATTTCAGATCTCCAGCATCCACTGTATTTTCTTTTATAATAGTGGAAACTTGGAAGCTGCTGAATACTTCTTAGTTTAGTAATACAACAATATGTGCAGGGATTACTCAAACTTTAAAAATGTATTTGCAATGGGCAAAGCTCCCATTGGGAAAATGATCACCGAGTATGTTCAGAGCATAATTTCAACTTGCATTTATATAATTCCGTGACTTTCAAAAGTATCCTTAAAAGCTCCATGGATGTGTAGAAAGTAAACAATATGCTAATGAAGGAGTTATTTGAGGGATGACCAAAAATTTCATCCAAGAATAGATTTTTAAGACTATCTAAGTGGAGGTGGGAGAGGAAGAAGAGAAACAGTATGCTTGGAACTTTCTCCCGCAAACAGTAGTGGATTTTAAATCTAGTCCACAGATCAGCCATGATCTCGTTGCATAGTGGAATAGGCTGAATCGCCCACTTGTAGAATCCCTGCATTGTGGAAGCAGGCCATTCAGTCTATCGAGTCTACATCAACCCTCCAAAGAACATCCCACCCAGATCCACCCTACCATATCCTTGAAATCTCCATGGCTAATCCATCTATCCTGAGCATCCCTGGGCAATATGGGTAATTTAGCATGGCCAATCACCCAAGTTGCACATCCTTAGACTATGGGAAACTTACACAGGGGAAACTTACACAGATGTAGAGAGAATATGCAAACTCCACACGGGCAATTGCCCAAAGGTAGAATGGAACCAATACTCCTGGTGCTGTGAGGCAACAATGCTGACCACAGAGCCACCACATCACCCACTCTTGTTCCTATGTTCCTATAAATGGAAGGAAAAATTCAAAGAGCAGAGCCTAAAAGGGTGAAAGCGTGACTGCCAATGGTAGGGTGAAAGGACAAGTGATTTAGAAGATCATGGAATCAGAATCAGAGAAATGTTATGGGGTAGAAGGAAGCCCTTTGGCCCATTGTGTCTACACCAGCTCTCTGACCATTTTGACTTATTGCTAATTTCCTGCCTTTTCCCCATAATCTAGGACGTTGTTTCTCTTTTTAAAAAAAAAGAGTTTGCCATGGAGCTGGAGGAGGTTAAAGATATGGGGAGAAATGTAATTATTATTAGAATTAAATGAGAAGATGAAAATGAAAATTTAAAATTGAGATGTAGGGACATCAAAATGCAAGTTAAGTCATGAAGACAGCTAAGGGCTAATAGATGAGTTGAATTTGCTGCGCAGACAGCAGTATTTTGAATGGATTAAACTTTATCTACACTGGAGGATGGGAGATTATTCTGGAATCTGCATGTAGCAAATCATTCAGACAGATTATGAAAGGAGCACAAATGTACCATCTTATAAAAGTAGACCTTGATAATGCTAACAATATTACAGAATCGGAACCAAACACAGAAAATGCTGGAGAAACTCAACAGGTTTGGCAGTATCTGAGAAGAGAGATTCAGACTTAACATTTTGAGTTCAATATAATTCTTCTTCAGAACTCTTTGTCCAGTTCTGAATCCCAGTATAGTTCTAATAACTTTTACTGGAACTTTTTGACACAGCCAAATGTCTTGCTAGCCATTTCAGAGAACAGTTAAGAGTCTGCCACAGTGTTATAGATCTGAAGGCCAGACCAGTTAAGAACAGTAGATATTTTCCCCTGAAGGACTTCAATGAATGGATACATGCTTACAATAATCCAATAGCTTCAGTAGAACTGAGGTGGACATCCAGACCGTAAAAGTTACTGTAAATACAGTTTGCATTGTTTATTTGAGATTTCTATAACTCTTCCACCAAAGTGGTAGCAACCAAGCATTTTCTTGTGAAATTTCATAACTGTAGATGATTTTTCCACAGGTTATCATTCAATAAAAGAGATTAGGAGCCTAAAGAATCCATTGAAGCACATGGTCAGAGGCTGAATGGGTAGTCGTTGCTGAAAATGCTCTGGTTATGATCAGAGAAGTAAGAACCAATCCAGGATAATCTGTATTATACCAAGGGGAAGATAGGACTTGGGAGAATACTATAGGCAAACCATAGAAAGGTCAATGAAGAAGAGGGGAAAGCAAAGGACTGTGGTCACAGTTATGGAGAACGTTTATTATAGATTTGATGGTGGGTGTTTCTGTGCTGTGGCAGGAATGGAACTCTAACTGAGCAGATTTGATCCAGAAGGTGAGGAGAGATAGACATGGATTTTGAAGTTGACGACAGGCTCAAGGACTTTGGAATGGAAATTAATTTATTACTGGGACTGTGGGTTTACAAGACCAAGCGGCTCAAGATGAGAGACAGCAGCGTAAAAATGGTTTTGAAAAGGACAAGGTCAGAACGTGAGGAGAGGTAGCCATTTGTAAATGCAACTAATGTCTGGTACTGGAAAAGAGTGGGAATGGGATCAAGGAAACAGAGGCTTGTCTTATAGTCAGCATTAAATTTGGAATGTATCAGAGATCATAGAGTAAAATTTTAGGTAAATAAGTCTGAGCAGAATATTTTGGTTAAAGGTTTAGATTTGTGGGTGAGGGGAATATAGGAACAGGTAAGACTGTGAAATGACTGATATTGGTTAGGCCACTTTTGGAATACTGCATTCAATTCTGGTCTCCCTGCCAAAGGAAAGATGAAAGGGTTCAGAAAACATTTACAAGGATGTTGCTGGGATTGGAGGGTTTGAGCTATAGGGAAAGGCTGAATAGTCTGAGGCTTTTCTCCATGGAACATTTAAGGATGATGGGTGACTTTAAAGAAATTTATAAAATCATGAGGGACATGGATAGGGTGAATAGCCATGATCTTTTTCTCAGGAAAGGAAGTCCAAAACTTGAAAGCATGGGTTTAAGGTGAAAGGGGAAAGATTTAAAAGGGACCTGAGGGGTAGCTTTTTCAGGCAGAGGTACATGTAAGAAACGAGCTATCAGAGGAAGTGGTGGAGGCTGGTACAACTGCAAAATTTAAAAGGCAGCTGGGTGGGCACATGAATAAGAAGGGTTTAGAGGGTTGTGGGCCAACTACTGGCAATTGGGACAAGATCAGTTGAGGATACCTGTTCGGCATGGATGAGCTGGATTAAAGGGTCTGTTTCTGTGCGGTATAATTCTACAATTATAAAATGGCCTATCCCTTATTAGGGGTGAAGCTGGCAGGGACAGGGTGAGAAGTTTAGGGATATTTTTAGCGAAAAGAACATAAGGATAGTCTTTTCACTCCAAAATAATCCTAGTGTCGTTGATGATTTGTGGGGAGAAAATTGATGCTTGATGGAGATTGATGTGGTCCAGCCAGGTTTCAGTTCAAATCAAAGACACCCAAGAAGATCAAGTTTGCATCCAAACATTTAATGGAACAAAATGGAATTCTTACCCATGGGTTTGAGTGGGATAGTAGTCTGAACATTTTGCTGAGGACAATTGCATCTTGGGTGAAGTGTTTGAATAGGCTGAAAAAAATCAATGTTTGAGAAGTAGTGCAAGGTGTTAATCTACCCAAGAATCAATACTAAAGATTCAGTCGAGTATTGAGGGAGAATTGCATTGTTGGAGGGGCTGGGAGTAACTCCCCAATGACCTCCTAACAAGAGCTTTCAGCTTATGACTCATAAGGTTTTGTGCAAAAAAACCTTCAGTCACTTTTATCTCATCAGACCTCCTTTAAGGGGAGTGAAAGCCTAGGGGTATTATCACTGATCAATTAATCAGAGACCCAGACAATGTTCCAAAGACCTGGGTTCACAATCCTGCTACGGCAGATAGATTTTTTTTTAATGGCTGGATGACCATTATCAATTGTCAGGAAAAACTCATCTGTTTCACAGATGTAACTTAGGGAAGGAAACTACCATTCGTACCTGGCCCAGCCTACAAGTAACTCCAGACTTGTGAATAAATAAAAAAAATCCCTCCGAAATCTATAATGAATTATGATAGAGAAAAAAATTATTTCATGATCAATTTAGTTTTTGCATTTTGTATTTAAGATATAATATTTAACTTTTTATAAAGTGAACACTTCTGTTTGTATTTTGAAGTGTACAAATTAAAGGGCCCAATTTTGGGCTTTCAAATAGTATGTATAATCATGCAGTAGCAAAAACATATATTTGCCACTCAGCTGTTATCGCTGCGTATTCTGATGCACAGTGTTTTAACATAATGCTGACAGTAAGCAATTTATTGTATTGTCACAAACATTGCAACAACTGTTAACCACTTAAGCAAGCAGGAAATAAGGTACTTGACCTCTAGAAGTCACTTATTGCCAATTAAGCTGATGGAGCTAATTGGTAAACAGAAACTTAGGAAGAAAGTTTAACTCATTCACCAACCTGCATAGAATTGTAAAGGTTCACCAAAGCTTTACAAGGATGTTGCTAGGGTTGCAAGGTAGAGAGATATAGGAAGAGGCTGAATAGGTTGGGGCTATTTCGCCTGGTTCGTCGGAGACTGAGGAGTGACCTCATAGAGACTTATTAGATCATGAGGGGCATGAATAGAGTAAATAGGCAAGGTCTTTTTCCCGGGTTAATGGTGTCCAAAACTAGAGGGCATAGGTTTAAGGTGAGAAGGGAAAGATTTAAAAGGGACCTATAGGGCATCTTTTTCATGCAGAGGGTGGTGCATGATTGGAATGACCTACCAGAGAAAGTGGTGGAGGCTGGTACAATTACAGCATTTAAAAGGCATGTGGGTGGGTATATGAATAGGAAGGGGTTGGAGGGATATGGGCCAAATGCTGTCAACTGGGACGACATTTATCTCGGATACCTGATTGGCATGTATGAGTTGGTCCGAAAGGTCTGCTTCCGTACTGTACATCTCTATTTAAAATTGGTCTCTATGTCATAGGTGTGTTGCGGAGGAGTCTATAGTTGAAATATAAATATAATAATTCTAAATTTATGAATCAGGTCTGAAATTTCAAAATATCCACACAACAATGAAATCTGGCAAGAGGTCAGGGAAAGTTTATATGGATAACTGAATTGTGAATGATATAATCTATTAAACAGAATAAGGAAACTCTATCAGTAACTTAGGCCTTTATTGTGTTTCTCAAAAATCTCTCAAAGTAATTCATATAGAATGACCTTATTATTAGTCAAAAGTAGTATTAATCTTGTTTGAAGGAGTGAGATAATCTTTTTTTTGCTGGTATTGATTAAGAGAAGAATGACTGGTCAGGGAACCAAGAAAAACTTTGATATTCTTCTATGATTTAGGGTGTAGGTTTGCTCGCTGAGCTGTAGGTTTGATATCCAGATGTTTCATTACCTGGCTAGGTAACATCATCAGTGGCGACCTCCAAGTGAAGCAAAGCTGTTTTCTCCTGCTTTCTATTCATATCTTTCTCCTGGATGGGGTTCCTGCGGTTTGTGGTGATGTCATTTCCTGTTCATTTTCTGAGGGGTTGATAGATTGTATCTAGATCTATGTTTGTTTATGGCGTTGTGGTTGGAGTGCCAAGCCTCTAGGAATTCTCTGGCATGTCTTTGCTTAGCCTGTCCCAAGATAGATGTGTTGTCCCAATCAAAATGGTGTTTTTTTTCTTCCGTGTGTACACAGCGCCATAAACAAGCACATAGATCTAGATACAATCTATCAACCTCTCAGAAAACAAACAGGAAATGACATCACCACAAACCCCAGGAACCCCATCCGGATAAACATATAAATAGAAAGCAGGAGACAACAGCTTCGCTTCACTTGGAGGTCACCACTGATGATGTTACTTAGGCAGGTAATGAAACATCTGGATATCAAACCTACAGCTCAGCGAGCAAACCTACACCCTAAACCTCAATCTGAGCTACAAACCTTCACAAACCCTGCATTCTTCTATGGTATTGTGGGTCTCCACATCAACAGATTGAGGAGCCCTAGGGTTAATTTCTCATCTAAAGAAAACAGAAAACATTAACAGCACTATCATGATGAACAGAAGTGAGAGTTTAATTAAATCTCAAACCCAGGAAACAAATTGAATTTACAATCTTCTAATTCTGATGCATTATCCAACCAGATATAATTGTTTAGATTTTTGAGTTGTGATTCTAGGATGCTTTCACAGTAGTAGATCTGTCCTGTTTTCTGACAGATTCCATTTTCATTTTCATTTGTAGGGAAAAAGGGTGGGCCATGATTTCTATATGATGGAAAACTAAACTCCACAGAGCCATTTGAACTCCACACTAAGTTTGCAGAGTTTAACATTTTTGCTGCAGAAGGAGATTAATCCACAATGTGCAAAGTATGAATGTTTAAAGGAATTATAAATGTTCTTGAAGGAAAAATATGATGTCTAAAACTGTCATCATATGAGGTTCCCAGGACTTTAAAAATTAAAAATACTTACCTGTATCAGTGAGAGATTAAAAAAGACCTCATGCTGTGAAGCCATTTACATCTTTGGTCATTTAAATTTTTTAAGGGGCAAGCTGTTTGTTTCAGTGAAAGTTAAAAGAAAAATGTTATCAGAGTTACAATAGCTGTTTGTTCACATTATCCAAAGTGTTACTCTAATGACGTTATTAATGCTTGGTTGCTTTCCATAATCCATCATCATTTTAGCAGGTGATCTAAAGTTCACAGTTGGAATGACAGCACAAAAAAAATATTAAATCTTAGTTGTTTTAGATTAGGAATAGGATTATTTAATGTACAAGTATTAAGTGAACTTTCATAAATGTGTATTTTTTTCTTACCTTAGTAAAGGGGCATAATAAATATATTTCATTTATTTCATCCTAACATGACTCTTGAGTTCTGTCAATGGTGAATTGGTAAGAAGAGTGCAAAGGCAAACATACTGGCTACTTTGGGATGAACTGGCAATCAGTAAGCCTGATGCAACAGAGATCATGAGAGTTGATATGAATTTGTATTAAATTGGAAGGAAGGCTCGAAAGGGCTTTTGGAGGTTTGTGTGGGAAGGGCATTTGTAATCATGTTGCTGGGAATGGAAAGTTTGAGTTACGGGAGAGGCTGGATAGTCTGGGACATTTTTCACTGGAATGTAGGAGATTGAGGGGTGACTTTTAGATATTTCTAAAATATTGAGGGGTATACATAAGATAAATGACAGGTGTCTTTTCTGTAAACTGGGGGATTTCAAGACTAGTCTAATTTGGGATTATGTTCGGCATGGACTGGTTGGACCAAAAGGTTTGTTTCTGTGCTGTATGACTCTATGACTAGTTGGCATAGTTTTCAGGTGAGAGGAGAAAGACTGAAACAATACTCGGGGGCATTTTTTTTTTACACGGAAAGTGATTTGTGTTTGGAATGAACATCCCAGGACCAGTTATGGTCGACATGGACTGGTTGGACCGAAGGGTTTGTTTCTATGCTGTATGACTCTATGACTCTATGGCATATAATGACATGAGCTGAATGATGGGGAATGAGGTATGGGTCAAGAGGGAAAATGTGTAAAGGCTGGTGAGCTTAACATATAAGAACTTAATTGAGACAAAGTCCCAGAATGGAGACTGGCCTTGTAAATGAACAGTATCTGCAGAAGCTCCTGTGAAGAACTTACCAGAACAGCAGAATAGTCATCCCACATGAGGCAGAGGTGAGATGGAGTTGGGCCAGTCACCTCTGATCTGCAGTTGGGAGGTAACTGGCCCAACTCCACCTCACCTCTGCCTCACGTGAGATTACCATTCTGCTTTTCTGGTGAGTTCTTCCCAAGACACACACATGCAATGAGGTGGGAGATTTCCTGGCTTGTATCACCAAACTGGGGATTTAGTAAATCTGTGTCTATGTGAGAAGTACATGACAGAAAGCATTTAGCAAAAATGCAAACAACATTCAGGGCTCCAGGTCTTTTTTTTTATTCATGTGCAAGGTGAGGAGGTTAGCAAGTTTTGAGAAGATTTGTAGCTCAGGTTGGGGTTTCAGATGTAAGTTTGCTCACTGAGCTTGAGGGGGTTGTTAGTGAGGCCAGCATTTGTTGCTCATGCCAGATGGTAGTTAAGAGTCAATCACATTGCTACAGATCTGGAGCAACATGAAGTCCAGATATGGTAAGGATGGCAATTTTCTTTCCTAAAGGATATTAGTGAATCAGATGGGTTTATCCAACAATTGGCAATGAATTTATACTTCTAATTACTGATTTTTATTGAATTCAAATACCATCATCTGCCATGATGGGATTTCAACCCAAGTCCATAGGCCATTGCCTAGGTCTCTGGTTAAACAGTCCAATGATAATTCCACTAGGCCAGCGCCTCTCCTCTGAGAAAAGGTCTGTTTCAATAATTAAAGAAAGAGAAGATGTTAAGGCTTAGACTTTTTCTCCCAAGTCAGATAATAGAAATCAGATCATATTCAGCTCTCCAGATGAGCCTTGAGAAAAAGGTCCTGTTTAGCATCATGTTTTATGCTGGGGATGGTATGCGGGTGATGGGTAAGAGTTGCTGTGGAATGGAGTTGGGTTCTCTACCACTGAAGCAATAAAAATACATAAGTAAACCCTGTAAGGGGATACTATTTAGGTGGACTATAAAAGGCCAACCTGCAAGCAGTTCCAGCCAATGTTCCCCCTAATTATTCTTTTCTATTCCATGGACCTCTGAGGTCAGTGAATTTCAGGAACTTCCAGAAGGAGAAGCCAGTGCAAAACCATGCCATCAGCATGTATAGAACTTCTGAGCCACTGTGCGGTATCACAATCAGGAGGAAACATTATCTATAGCCAGGACATTGATGAAAGAGTTGTTTGTCATGGAATGAGATGTCTACCTGTTATCTGGTGGGTACAAGCTGTATTGGTTGTTCAATTGTTTCTGACACTGGAAAAGATAACTCATCCTTCTATTGCTAAATATAAAGACTACTGCTGCTAATCACCTTGTAATTAAAGAGCACATTTTAAGATGTTTAGGCTGGCAAGATTTCACAAGACACAACCTTAGAGACCACTGCATTTGACAGATTAATCAGTTTACAACACTGTGTGGACTTTGTTTGGCAAAATATTGGAGGAGTGGATTGGGAGATCATGCATGCAGAACCTTTACCCATCCTATCTTCTTACTACCCATTTATTAGGAGGAGATCATGCAATTGAGACTTGCCCATAGGTACAAGAGTTCATATATCAGGAAGCCCCTTGTACTTTCATGTGGGAGAGGTTGAGGAGATTTGCAGGTCATCTTCCAAATGGGACACACTGCTGCTATTGGGCCTTGGTGCAGAATGTAGTGAATGTTGAAAATGTTGGATAGAATGTTAATCAAGTGAGCTGTTTTGTCCTAGATGGTGTCAAGCTTTTTGAATGTTGTTGCAACTGCATCCATCCACACAAGTAAAGAATATTCCATCATATTCTGTAATTATGCCTTGGATATAGTGGACAGGTTTTACAAAGTCAGGAGGTTGATTAATCGCTGCAGAATTTCCAGCTTCTCATCTGCTTTTGTAACCAGAATATTTTGGCTGGTTAGTCCAGTTCAGTTTTTGGTCAATACTAACCCCCAGGATGTTAATAGTGAAAGATTCAATAATGGTAATACCATTGAATACCAAGCAGAAGTGGTTAAATTCTCACTTGCAGAAAATGGTCATAGTCTGGCACTTGTGTGACATGAATGTTACTTGCCACTTGTCATCCCAGGCCTGAATATTATCCCAATCTTGGACTGCTTGAGGAGTCAAGAATGGCGCTGAACATTGTGTAATCATTGGCAAACATGCCCACTTCTGACCTTATAATGGACGGAAGGTCATAGATGAAACAGTTGAAGATGCTTAGGCCCAGGATATCATCCTAAGGAACTCCTGCAGTAATGTCTTAACAACTACAACTATTTCCAATTAATTTGAAGGACATTTCAGTCAATATTGAGTAGCAGCAAAGGGAAATATTTAGAGCTGTGCTTTGATCCTTTCTTGCTTGAATGGTTAGCCTTTTCGGAATTCTGGCAGCTTATTTAACAGATGATCGCTCACTTTAATGTCCAAGACCTTTTGTACTTATTTCAGTATTGAAAATGAAGACTATTTTGGATACCAACCCTATTAGTTACAACAATAAACCCATTGGCATCATGTTGTAGGAGTTAAACAATTAGCAAGCTGATTCTGAATTTACCATCATTGAGTTCCAGAGGTGGGAGTTTGAAATATCAAAAAACACTGTTAGCACAGCAAGCTGCCTATACTGTCTCCTGTGAAAGTGCTGCTGAGATCCAGCAATAGCATGAGCACCAGAAAGGTTCTGGGGCTGTCTTTAGCATCAGGCGAGCTGAAATCCCATGTGGCCTACATTGGTCAGAAGTATCCTTTTGTAGGAATTCCACACTCAATGTCAATGTTCTGAGATGGGAAAATACAAGCTTTGCCATTTTCTGCAAGTGTTGATGGGACAGTAACAGCATGATAGCTGATTATCTGCAACTATCAGTTTGGAGTGGTACTTAGCTCTCGTAACATTAATATGCAGACAGGTAAGCTTTTCTTGATGAGAGCTTAAAACACTTTCCTTTTTCATAGAAGAGCTGTGCAGTTAAAGTGACAATACCTTTGCACATCCAAGGTTAATTTTAAGTCTGTAATATTTTGGCTGCCAATTTTACTTCTGAACCTGTAAGAAGTCTTTTGACTGGTAAGGTAAATCTGCTTTTGAAGATCTAAGTTAGAGGCTGTTTCACTTAAAGTTATTGTAGTTGATCATCTGCATGCTTTTTTGATCCTGGGCTGCGTGATCCTCGGTGAGGATTCATTTTTAAGCAGTTCTTGGTGCATTTGACTATACTGACATTATGATATAATATCTGTGGTGTGATAGCTTGTGATTATTATGCTGGCTTCCTTTCAATAAGTATGAGACACAAGTCACATAGAATGAAAGAATTCAATGAACTTTTATTACATATCCTGGTTTTTACATAGGTACTTTGGATGCATTGTAACACACTTCCCTCAGGGTGTCATGCTAAAAGAATACAGTGGTCAGTAAGATGGAGACTGAGAACTTTATACCATTAATTCAAATACCATGACATAGTGATGACATTGTGAGAATGTCCATCATCTGTGAAACAGCCTCTACCTCCCAATTTACAAACACCTTCTTTAACTTGCGAAGGTTCAGGAGGAGGTGGGGAATGGAATTTTTGAATTATTTCAATTAGTAACTCATATTCCTACTATGACTGAGAAGAAATTTCCTCTTGATGAAACCGCCTCTACAGAAATTTTGAGGAGGCAGCACATGTCGAGAAATTTATCCACCACCCTCTGCTGCAAATTTGTCAGCCAACATGCTTCTAAAGCAGCCTCCGGCTCTATAGGAGTATTCTTCCTGTAAGATTATTCATTTAGTGTGTATGGAAGAGTGAGGCTGTGGAGGCAATTATTGAGGAGCCTTTTGGAGAGAGAGATAAAGTCATAGAGATGTACAGGATGGAAACAGACCCTTTGGTCCAACCTGTCCATGCCAACCAAATATCCCAACCCAATCTAGTCCCGCCCGCCAGCACCCGGCCCATATCCCTCCAAACCCTTCCTATTCATATGCCCATCCAAATGCCTCTTAAATGTTACAATTGTACCAGTCTCTACCACTTCCTCCGGCAGCTCATTCCACACATGTACCACCCTCTATGTGAAAAAGTTGCCCCGTAGGTCTCTTTTTATATCTTTCCCCTCTCACCCTAAACCTATGCCCTCTAGTTCTGGACTGCCCGATCCCAGGGAAAAGACTTTACTTCTGTACCCTATCCATGTCCCTCATAATTTTGAAAACCTCCATAAGGTCACCCCTCAGCCTCCAATGCTCCGGAGAAAACAGCCCCAGCCTATTCAGCCTCTCTCTGTAGCTCAAATCCACCAACCCTGGCAACATCCTTGTAAATCTTTTCTGAACCCTTTCAAGTTTCACAACATCTTTCCGATAGGAAGGAGACCAGAATTACATGCAATATTCCAACAGTGGCCTAGCCAATGTCTTGTACAACCGCAACATGACCTCCCAACTCCTGTACTCAATACTCTGACCAATAAAGGAAAGTATACCAAACGCCTTCTTCACTATCCTATCTACCTGCGACTCAACTTTCAAGGAGCTATGAACCTGCACTCCAAGTTCTCTTTGTTCAGCAACACTCCCTAGGACTTTATCACTAAGTGTATAAGTCCTGCTAAGATTTGCTTTCCCAAAATGCAGCACCTCGCATTTAACTGAATTAAACTCCATCTGCCACTTCTATCAGAGTTTGGGAATGAGGTCTGTTAATCTTTAGGGTTGATTGATTGTAGATTCTTTAGTTATAGGTTTTTCCAAGTACATTCTTCACGTCAGAGTTGCAGCTGTGAAGATGAATGAACCACAAATATCATTGGAAAACATATTGAAAAGTATCGTATTAAAGAATGAACTTTCAGCTCTGTGACCTGATGGCAAAAACAAAGCTGTATGGGTTTCTGTGCTTCAGCAACCCAGTATTCACTTTTGCATTTCATTTTACCTTGTGCTAAGACATATTTATGCAGAAATATTTATCCAGAATAACTTCTCTTTCATTGCTGTGAAGTCTTTTTATATATCATTTATTTTTGTAAGTAAGAATTCATGCACTGAACAAAATTAAACAAACTTCAGAACATTTACTTTGGGAAGAACTTAAAGCCACATTTGGTGCAAATCAGGAAGGATGGCATTTGAAATGCAAAGGCTTCTCTGCTTGATCTGTATACATTGAGTTCACCAACACAAAGGGTACATCACTAACAGGAAGCTAGTCTGGTCAGTGCAGGTGCTAAAATATACTTTTGAAGGGCACTACATTTCTGCAAGTTGCATTCCTTTCAAATTGGATTAGACTAAAAATCAACTTTTGTATTTCTTCATTTATAGGAAATAACAGCAATTTCAAAGTTTGTGAAAAGATTTGTAGCTCGGATGCTTGTTGTTGTGGTTCTGTTCATTGAGCTGGGAATTAGTGTTGCAGAACACAAATTCCCAGCTCGGCGAACAGAACCACAATAACAGCAATTTGTGGAGCTTTATTCATTGAACCTATCCGTTCAGACGGCTGTCGTGTCATTACAATGGATCATATCCATGCTCCTGGTTTTGTTTTCCACTGTTGCTCCTTTTTTTTTAAAACCAATATTTGAAAAATTGTGATGGCACCTAGAGGCATTTCATTAGTAACCCTTGGAGTTTTGTTTTCATTATACGTTTGTACTTTGTTTTTTTGATGCTGCTAGATCAGTATACTTGTAGACGTTTTGCTTTCTTGGAAATGATGTAGGAAAAAATTGTTGGTGTAAGCATTGGAGAATAACTCAGAAATAGCATTTAGGAGAAGAATTGAAAAGGATAATGAGGCATTGACAGCAAGGCGTTGACATTTTGCAATAATGGAGAGCCTTGCAATTGCAAAAGCCTGGAAATCCTAAATCCCACCAATGAAGTTGGCACTCCTTATTTTCAAAGGGTGGAATTCATGTATGTTCATGAAGGCAGTTGGTCGTGTAAGTAATCTGGTGCTTTCATTCAAATCAAACTTTGGAATCCCTATAGTATAGGAAGCTGATGTGTGCACAGCAAAACAAGCCAAAACAGGCTTGCTGTTAGTGCATTTTCTTGGACTACTATAATTCTCCTTTATGAAGCTGCGGTACCCCTTTGGCTCTGGTCCTAGGATACTTTTGGGGGAGTTAGGTTGCCATTTGGTAGAGGTAAAGCACCATTTCGGAGGATTAGTGAATCCTTTCAGGATTAGTCAGCTGCCTATGGAATTAGTAAATCTAGACATGGATGTATGGAAATAGTGCATAAACCTATTGAGACTGTCATAGAATCAGATAATCATATATCATTGGAACAGGTCCTTCAGCCCAGTATGCCTATGCCAACCAACAAATACCAAGCAATACTGATTCCATTTACCTGCAGTTAGTCCATAGCCTACAATGCTGTGTCATTTTTAGTATGTATCCAGATGATTCTTAAATGTTGCAAGAGTAAATGCCTTCACCTCCTTCTCAGGCAGCACATTACATACTTCTACCACCCTCTGGGTGAATTTTGTTTTCTCAGATTTCCTCTAAACCTCCTCACCTTAAACCTATGCCCTTTGGTTATAGACACGTCCGCAATGGGGAAAAGACGCTCACAACCTACTCTGTCTACGCTTCTCATCATTTCATATGCCTCAATCGGATCCTCCTGCAGAGTCCTTGGTTCCAAGGAAAACAAATCCAGCCTATCCAGTGTCTCCTCATAACTGAGTCTTTTTATCCCAGGCAACATTCTAATGAATCTCCTCTCCCATATTGTCACATCCCTCTGATAGTGTGATGACCAGAACGGCACATAATATTCCATCTGTGGCCTAACCAATGTTTTATAAAGTTGCATCAAGACATCCTTGCTTCCAGATTCCATGGCTCAACTAATGAAAGCAAGCATCCCGCATGCTGCCTTCACCACCCTGTCAACCTGTGCTGAAACCTTCAGGAATCTTTGGACTTGTCCATCAAAGTCCTTTTGTTCGTCAGTACTCTGTAGGGACCTACCATTCATTGTGTATATCCTTTCTTTATTGAATTTCCCAAAATGCACCATTTAACATTTATCAGCATTAAATAGTATCTGCCATTGCTCTGTCCAGTTTACCAGCTGATCAATAACAGATGAGACCTGAGACCATTTTCCTCTCTATCAGCAAAGCCATCAATTTTCATCAAGCTCTCAAAGAATTGTCATGAACTGTCAGAACTGTTGAGGGATTTAACTCTTGGACTTGAGGTTAATTTTTTTTTAAAAATGGTGATTAAAAAAATGCTAGCTATTTCAGTGAACTTATTTAGGACTATCATTATTGGATTTGTGGCATGTGACTAATTTTCCAACCCATGATTTTCAGTGTAGTCTGGCTAAGTGAATGGTTTGATTGAGAGCACTAAATGATCATAGAATGGCATGCTTGTTCTTGTTGAACGAATTTCAATGTATTGAATTTATTTTTATCACAAATGGACACTAAGCCAGTTGTCAATGAAAGGCAAGGGAAAATGCTCGTGAAGGAGGCATGGCTTGGCATAAATTGGCAGTAAGTTTGCAGAGGGGCTAGAAATTACTGAGTGGATGGATGAGGCCTGAAAAGTTGGCAAAGGGAATATGAGAGATCATTGGGATGGGCTAGATGGACATACCTGGCATGGAAGGTATGAGGAAAAGAAGTCAGCGTGCTTCATGAATAGAACGTAATGCCTGAAAACTTTAGTAGAATTATTTTGAGTAAGTAACAAACAAGATAGATAAAAGGGAAACAGTGGATGCCACACATTTGGATTTTCAAAAGGTGTTTCATAAGTACCATGCATTAAGCTACTTAATAAAGTAAGAGCCCATGGTGGTGGAGATAGCATATTAGCATGGATAGGGGATTGCCTAACTATTTGACATAGAAATTTGGGATGATGAGGGAATTGGGGCATTCTCAGGATACTAACCTGTCATGAATCATATGCTACAAGATCTGTGCTGGAGCCATAAGACCATAACATTCTGGAAGCTGAATTAGGCCATTCGGCCCAGCTTATCTTCTCCACAATTCAATCATGGTTGATTTTTGTTCAAACTCATTTTCCTGACTTCTTCACAAAGCCTTTAATCTCCTTACTAATTAAGAACCTACCTATCTCTGTCGTAAATACACTCAACAGCTTGGTCTCCACAACCCTCTAGTTGGAGAGATTCACACGCTTTGGCTGAAGAAATTCCTCCTCATCTCAGTTCTAAAGGGTCGTCCCTTCACTCTGATTGTCTGTCCTCAGGTCCTAGTCTCTTCTACTAGTGGAAACATTATCTGCACATACACCTTTATCCAGGCGTCTCAGTATTCTGTAAGTTTCAGTGAGACCCCTCCTCATCCTTCTAAACTCCATCAAGTACAGATCCAGAGTCTTCAACCACTCCTCATATGACAGCACCTTCAGTCCGAGATAATCCTTGTAAGTTTTCTCTGGAACCCCATGCCCAACACCAGCACTTCCTTCCTTCCTTCGGCATTGGGTCGATAACTGTTCACAATATTCCAAATGCAGTCTGACCAGAGCCTTATACACCCTTTGCAGTACATCCCTGCACTTGCATTCTAGATCACTTGAAATGAATGTGTGCCTTGTATTTGCCTTTCTAAATGCCAACAGTGCATGCATGTTAGCCTTGAGAAAATCCAGAAATATGATTCCTAAGTCCCTTCATATTTCACATTTCCGAAGTCTTTCTCATTTTAAAAATAGTCTATACCTCTATTCTTCCTACCACAGTGTATAATCTCACATATTCTCACATTATATTCATCTGCCACTTCTTTGCCCACTCTCCTAACCTGTCCAAGTCCTTCTATAGCCTCCCCATTTCCACAACACTAGTTGCTCATCAAATTATCTTTGTGCTTTCTGCAAAGGTAACAGCTATGCCCTCAGTTCCTTCATCCAGATCATTAATGTATAACATGAATAACTGTGGTCCTAAAACAGACCCCTTCAAGACTCCACTAGTCACTGGCTGTCATCTTGAAAAAATACTCTTTATCCCCACTCTCACTTAGCCGACAATTATTTACAATATATATTAATGAATTGGAATGTACTTTACCCATGTTTCCTTGACATAAAAGCAGTTAGAAAGACAAGTAGTGAGAATGATGCAAAGTGGCTGCAGAGGGATGAAGATAGATTACCTGAGTGGACAAACAATTTGCAGGTGGAATGTATTGCTAGGAAATGTGAGGTTAAGTACTTGGGCAGGAATAATAGAGGCGATGAATGTTATTTGAATGGAGAAAGACTAGAAAAAGTTATAGAACTGAAAGTTTTGGGCGGTCCTTCTGCAGCTGTACAGGGCCCTGGTGAGACCACATCTGGAGTACTGTGTGCAGTTCTGGTCTCCAAATTTGAGGAAAGACATTCTGGCTATTGAGGGAGTGTAGCATAGGTTCACGAGGTCAATTCCTGGAATGGCGGGACTACCTTACGCTGAAAGACTGGAGCGACTGGGCTTGTATACCCTCGAGTTTAGAAGACTGAGAGGGGATCTGATTGAGACATATAAGATTATTAAAGGATTGGACACTCTGGTGGCAGGAAACATGTTTCAGCTGATGGGTGACTGCCGAACCAGAGGACACAGCTTAAAAATATGGGGTAGACCATTTAGGACAGAGATGAGGAGAAACTTCTTCACCCAGAGAGTGCTGTGTGTATGGAATGCTCTGCCCCAGAAGGCTGTGGAGTCCAAGTCTCTGGATACTTTCAAGAAAGAGTTGGATAGAGGTCTTAAGGATAGTGGAATCAAGGGTTATGGAGATAAGGCAGGAACAGGATTCTGATTAAGGATGATCAGCCATGATCATATCGAATGGTGGTGCAGGCTTGAAGGGCAGAATGGCCTACACCTGCACCTATTGTCTATTGTCTTATCCATGCGTCACAGAAAGGTAACATCTAATTTCAGTGGGTAACAGAGGAAGCAAATAGAATGTTTGCATTTATTTCAAAGGGAGTGGAATATAAAAGTGAGCACTTTCTGTTCAAACTGTACAAGGCACTAGTCAGACCTCAACTGGGATACAGTAGTCAGCTTTGGTATTTTTACTTAAGATAATATATCATGGCATTGAGGCAGTCCAGGCAAGTTTTATTAGGCTGATGCCAGGTATGGAGTGCCTATCTTATGAGGAGAGATTGATTAGATTGAACCTGTACTAATTGGAATTTAGAAGAATGGAAGAGAACCTTATTGAAACATTTAAGATTCCTCAGGGATGTGGCAGGGTAGATGCAGAATGATTGTTTCCCTTTGGGGGAAAGTCTAGGACCAGAGGGCACCATTTCAGAATAGGAGTTTGCATGTTTAAGACAGAGTTGAAGAGAAGTCTCTTCTCTCAGAGGGTAGTGAAACCGTGGAATTATTTACTGCAGAAGACTGTTGAGGTTGTGTCAGTAAGTATATTCAAGACTGAGGTAGGCAGATTTTAAATTTATAAAGCAGTCAAGGGTTATGTAGAAAAGACAGGAAAGCAGAGTTGAGAATAATCATATCAGATACGATCTTAATGGATGGCAGATCAGACTCAATGGGCTGAATGGCCTACTTCTGCTCCTTTGTTGGTAGTCTGACAGAGGGGATATTGGAGTGGGTATATGGTCATTTGCAGGCATGGAGGGTATGAGGATCGGAGACTGACAAGAATGTGACAGATTGAGTAAAGGGACATAGGCTGGTGTAGGTTTGCATGGATGGGGAGTGGACAGTGGGTGCCAAGAGACGCAGCATTCTGGAGGCTGTTTTTTATTTTATTTTAAGTGAATCTTTCACGTCACACTGGTGCAGTGGGGGCAGCTTTATGCATAGCCCATATCGCACAGGACAGACAGCAGAGTTGTGAGATGGTCACCTGGCCTGAAGCCTGCAATACTGGAATAAAAATCTAATGCTCCAATCCTTGTTCACCCAGTTTGGATTTACTGAGCCATGAAATGCTCTGTGTCTGCCCTCCCATTCCAGGAGTAAAATTTCAGGCCAAGGATGCTACATTGTTAAAAGGGATCATGTTGAACCAATAAGCAGCAAATAAGATAACAGAACAACAGAGGGAAATCTTTTTCACTTGCTTTTGGGATATGGACATTAATATTTATCCCCACTAGTCTGTCATATTGGACATTAACAGTTTACCACAAACAGGATCAGAAATGAGTGGCAGATCTCTTCCCTGAAAGATATTAGTAAACCTGTTGAGTTTCTTTTTCAGCACCCGACAGAGTTTGTGATATTTATTTTTAATTAAATTGTGATATTGATTTTTTCTTATGAAATACTAACTCAGTAGGGTTTGCTGAATAACAAGTAGTTGAAATCATGGCTGATTCATCACTCGCTGACCTTGATTTTTTGAGCCCTACTTTTGACCTTTGCCTAACTTAAATTAATTAATTCAAGACAAAAGTGAAATCTTTCGGACTTTCTGACTCCACAGTTCATTACTTAACTTACTGGGGCTAGTGTGATGTTCTACTCTTTGAAACTGCTTACGAAGTGTGCAGGAAAAGGGCAAGACAGTGGGATTGGATTTGATGGCTCATGTAGAGAAAGATCTTTGGCACAAATGTTATTGGGCCAAGTGTTCTATTTCCTTACTGTAACACGATGATTCTATGAGTGTAATACGTAAGCACATTCTGCAGTGTATGACTCCTGTCTTAATCTTTCAAAACACTCAAATTGGTGTCATTGTAGTACTTTGCATTTTTTTTGTTATATGATGCTTGGCAGGTGGCCATGAAACTTGTCTTTGCTAATGGCTGTTCATTGACTGAGTCAACAATTATCCTGTTTGTCCTTTTCCCAGTATCAGACTTTGTTCTCCCTATTTCTTGTATTTATTCTTCAAATTTAATGTCTTTAAGTTTTCCCAGTACTTCTATTTCTTTTCCAATTTGTAGGGGCTTATTTTCCACTATACACTTTCATAGATTGAGTTGCATCCTGGTGAACCAGCCACATGCATCAACTCATAAAAAAGGTCATTATAACTTTGGCCAAATATCTTCAGTTTATTTCCACTTTCATCTCTGTGCTGTTTCACTGAAGAAGAAAGGTACCATAACTTTTCTTTTAAATAGCAGAGGATGTAAAGGTTCTTCATGTAGAGTGTCATTTCTTTGCTCCCTCATGGCAGTATTTCCAATTGGGTGACTTCCAAGACATGTGTTATAGTGAAGGCTTGTTATATTTGCTAAGTGCTTGCTGTGACCTTTTGAATGTAAGCCGAGAAAATGTGTTTTTACATACACAGAAATATTTGGAAAGAAGACATGTAAGCAAATCATATAACATTTTGCCAACTTTTTAAAAAAAAATTGAGCCAGGTTACGTGGTCGTGAAAGTTTATGCATGAAAAATCTTTCACCCACATCAGCAGAATTTGACATTTAGTTGCAACCCATGGAGCCAGTGCAAATTTCATAAATGCAGTGATGTCAGTATGATCTAGGCAGCAGCCATTTACGTAAAATGTGGTTCATGTAAATTTCAGCATCTTGCTGACAGCCTTGTAAAAGAGGCACATCTCCAGGAAATGTATGCTCATACAAGATAAAAATAGTTCAGATAAAAGGAAGCTTTGAAGTTCTCTTAAACTTACAACTAAAACTTTGCATGGCTCTGGATTTATAAACATTAGGATAGTTCTCAGCATTTCCCCTAAATTAACTTCACAGGATCACACAGTCAGAGCCATTATGGCACAGACGGAGACCAATCAGTCTATCAAGTCCATGTCAACTCTCTGTAGAGGTATCCGTTCAGTGCCATTGTCAACTCTTTCATTATACGCTTATAAGTTTATTTCAATTTATTACAATTTCATTTTGAAGTCATTCACCATCTTCACTCCTGCCGTCTCATAGGCAGTAAGTTCCAGATCATTATCACTTGCTGCATAAGAAAGTTCTTCCTCACATGCCTGTGTGTCTCTTGACCAAAACCTTAAATCTCTGCCCCCTATTTCTTATATCATAAACTACTGGAATAATTTTCTTTGTCTAACTTATCTAAGCTTTGCATCATCTTAGACCATGAGACATAAGCGCAGAAGTAGATCATGCAGCTCAGAGTCTGCTCTACCATTCAATGACTTCATGGCTGATCTGATAATGGTCAACTCCACTTTCCTACCTTTCCCAATAATCCTTGGCTCCCTTACTGATAAGAAATCTGTCTCAACCTTGAACACAATAAACAATACAGGTGATATATACCTCTGTGGTGCAGTATTCCACAGATTCACTATTTTCTGAGAGAAAAATAAACCTCCTCACTTCTGTCTTAAGTGGATGATTCCTTACGCTGAGATAATGCCTTCTGGGCTTAGACCTTCCCACAAGGGGAAACAACCTTTCCCTGTCTACCCTGTCAAGATCCCTAAGAATCTTTTATGTCTCATCGAGGTCTTCCCTCATTCTTCTAAACTCCAAAAAACACAGGCCTAACCTACTCAGCCTCTTCGCATAAGAAAAGTCTTTCTATTTCTAGGAGCAGCCTAGTGAGCCTTCTCTGGACTGTGTCCAATGTTAGTATATTTTTCCTTAGATAAGTGACAAAACAGATCATGGTATTCCAGCTGTAGCCTGAAGCTGTAGTCTGACTAGGGCCTTGTATAATTTCAGCAAGACCTCCCGATCTTTATCCTTTTTTTTCATTTGAAATAAAGGCCAACACACCATTTGCTTTATCAATTACTTGTTAAACATGCATGCTAACTTTTTATGATCTATGTATGAGGAGCCCCAAATTCTTTTGTAATGAAGCTTCTGCAGACTTTGCCCATTTAAGTAATATTCACCTCTTCTATTCTTCCTAACAATGTGCATAACCACACATTTTTTCATATTATATTTCATCTGACAAATTTTGCCCACTTGCTTAACCTGCCTATATAAAAAATGAGGTCTGCAGATGCTGGAGATCACAGCTGCAAATGTGTTGCTGGTCAAAGCACAGCAGGTTAGGCAGCATCTCAGGAATAGAGAATTCGACGTTTCGAGCATAAGCCCTTCATCAGGAATAAGAGAGAGAGAGCCAAGCCGGCTGAGATAAAAGGTAGGGAGGAGGGACTAGGGGGAGGGGCGATGGAGGTGGGATAGGTGGAAGGAGGTCAAGGTGAGGGTGATAGGCCGGAGTGGGGTGGGGGCGGAGAGGTCAGGAAGAGGATTGCAGGTTAGGAGGGCGGTGCTGAGTTGAGGGAACCGACTGAGACAAGGTGGGGGGAGGGGAAATGAGGAAGCTGGAGAAATCTGAATTCATACCTTGTGGTTGGAGGGTTCCCAGGCGGAAGATGAGGCGCTCCTCCTCCAGCCGTCGTGTAGTTGTGTTCTGCCGGTGGAGGAGTCCAAGGACCTGCATGTCCTCGGTGGCGTGGGAGGGGGAGTTAAAGTGTTGAGCCACGGGGTGATTGGGTTGGTTGGTTCGGGCGGCCCAGAGGTGTTCTCTGAAGCGTTCCGCAAGTAAGCGGCCTGTCTCACCAATATAGAGGAGGCCACATCGGGTGCAGCGGATGCAATAGATGATGTGTGTGGAGGTACAGGTGAACTTGTGGCGGATATGGAAGGATCCCTTGGGGCCTTGGAGGGAAGTGAGTGTGGAGGTGTGGGCGCAAGTTTTACATTTCCTGCGGTTGCAGGGGAAGGTGCCGGGGGTGGAGGTTGGGTTGGTGGGGGGTGTGGATCTGACAAGGGAGTCACGAAGGGAGTGGTCCTTGCGGAACGCTGATAGGGGAGGGGAGGGAAATATATCCCCCACCACAGAACCCCACTGGTTCTCACCTACCACCCCACCAACCTGCGCATACAACGTATTATCCGCCGCCATTTCCGCCACCTCCAAACGGACCCCACCACCAAGGATATATTTCCCTCCCCTCCCCTATCAGCGTTCCGCAAGGACCACTCCCTTCGTGACTCCCTTGTCAGATCCACACCCCCCACCAACCCAACCTCCACCCCCGGCACCTTCCCCTGCAACCGCAGGAAATGTAAAACTTGCGCCCACACCTCCACACTCACTTCCCTCCAAGGCCCCAAGGGATCCTTCCATATCCGCCACAAGTTCACCTGTACCTCCACACACATCATCTATTGCATCCGCTGCACCCGATGTGGCCTCCTCTATATTGGTGAGACAGGCCGCTTACTTGCGGAACGCTTCAGAGAACACCTCTGGGCCGCCCGAACCAACCAACCCAATCACCCCGTGGCTCAACACTTTAACTCCCCCTCCCACTCCACCGAGGACATGCAGGTCCTTGGACTCCTCCACCGGCAGAACACAACTACACGACGGCTGGAGGAGGAGCGCCTCATCTTCCGCCTGGGAACCCTCCAACCACAAGGTATGAATTCAGATTTCTCCAGCTTCCTCATTTCCCCTCCCCCCACCTTGTCTCAGTCGGTTCCCTCAACTCAGCACCGCCCTCCTAACCTGCAATCCTCTTCCTGACCTCTCCGCCCCCACCCCACTCCGGCCTATCACCCTCACCTTGACCTCCTTCCACCTATCCCACCTCCATCGCCCCTCCCCCTAGTCCCTCCTCCCTACCTTTTATCTCAGCCGGCTTGGCTCTCTCTCTCTTATTCCTGATGAAGGGCTTATGCTCGAAACGTCGAATTCTCTATTCCTGAGATGCTGCCTAACCTGCTGTGCTTTGACCAGCAACACATAACCTGCCTATATCTCTCTGCAGACTCATTGTGTCATTCTCACTATTCGCTTTCCCCCCTACTTTTCCATCATCCTCAAACTTAGTTATAGTTCAGTCATTTCCAACACCCAGGTCATGAAGACATATTGCTACTAACCATGGCTGCAGCACTGATCTCTGTGGCACTCCACCAGTTCCAGTTTGGAATCTTGAAAATGCCCCCTTTATCCATACTCTCGGTCTTCTGTTAACCAATTCTCAATAACCATTCTCCTACTCCTAACACAATATTACTTATTATATTATGTAGCAATATGTGCTGTACCTTGACTACATCAGTGTAATCTCCCCATAGCCTCACTTGGCCCAGGAAAAGTAACCTCTGTTTCTCTAATCCAGTTGTGTAGGTAAAATCCTTTACTCTGTAATTATTCTGATAAATTTCTTCTGCACATTCTCAATGACCCTCACATTCTTCCAAAGAGAGGAATGCAATTAAATACAAACTGTTCCGTTTAGTCCATATTGTCTTTCCATTTTTTTTCTGCTTTTTTGGGGGGGTGGTACAGTGGCTCAGTGGTTAGCATTACTGCTTCCCAGCACCAGCAACCCAGGTTCAGTTCCTGCCTCAGGGACTGTCTGTGTGGAATTTGCACATTGTCCCTGTGTCTGGGTGGGTTTCCTCTGGGTGCTCCAGTTTCCTCCCACAAAGATGGGCAGGTCAGGTGTGGACTAGTTGGGCTGAAGGGCCTGTATCCATACTGTAGGAAATCTAAATTGCATGTCACTTTGCCACTCATTAGCCCATTCTGTTACCTTATCTCTGCTTTGATTATTGGTTAATATTATGCTTACTGTCAATCACATTTTTACATTTGAAATGATTGCATATTTTAAAACTTGACTTTCCATATCAATATCCAAGTTATTTATATCAATCAAAAGAGAGCAGTAATCCCAGCACTGGTCTTTGAGGAACATCACTGTTCACCATCCTCTGGTCTGAAACCAATTATTTATCTCGGCTCACTGCATTTCTTTCTCCAGCCAATTGTTGTAGCCAATCTCGCCCTGATCTTATATTCTTTAAGTTTCAAGTTTCTTACTCAGCCTTTTATCTGATACTTTGTAGTAGATTTTCTTGAAATCTATACACACGGCATCCGTGGTGTTCCCTTCATCAAACATTTCTATTACTTCATCAAAAAATGTAGTTATATCAGTAAAGTAAGATCTGTCTGACATCCATGTTGGTTCTTTAACTCAAACTTCTCCAGGTGACTTTTGACTTTTTTTTTAATCCCCTCTGATTGTCATTTCTGAATCTTAACCCACTAGTGATGTTAGACTGACCAGCCTGCTGTGGCTAGGAATAATCTGATAAATCTTTTTGAAAAAGATGACAAACTTTCTACTCTCCAATCCAATGGAACCTCCTCAATATCTAAAGCTTCTTGGAACATGATGACAAGCTCTTCCATTATCACCATTCCCGCTTACTCTTGCAAACGGAAGAGTAAGCCAACTGAACCTAGTTACTTATCCACCTTGGCCTCCTCCAATAGTCCCCAGTATTGCAAATTTGATTTGGTCTTCAGCCAGTTTGATTCATTCCACGTGCTATAAAGGAACAGTTGGGGACACTGGATACTGCAAAGGCTATGAGGCCTGACAACATTCCGGAAATAGAACTGAAGACTTGTGCTCTAGAACTTAGCCAAGCTGTTTCAGTACAGTCACAACACTGGCATCCTATGCAGTAATGTGAAAAATTGCCCAAGCATGACCTGTACATAGGAAAACAAGACAAATTCAACTCGGTCAATTATAACCCCATCAGGTTATTCTCAATCATCAGTAAAGTGATGGAAGTTGTCATCAATAATCCTATAAGGCAGCACCTGCTCAGCACTAACCTGCTCAGTGACACCAGGACCTCTCAGCTCCTAATATCATTACAGCCTTGGTTCAAACATAGACAAAAAGCTGAATCCCAGAGGTGAGGTGAAAGTGACAGCCCTTGACACTAAGGTGACTTTGGACTAAGTGTTGCATCGAGGAGCCCTAGCAAAATTGGAATCAATGAATATCAGGACGAGTCATACCTGACACATAGGAAAATGGTTATGATTGTTGGAGATCAGTCATTTCAGCTCCACTTCATCTCTGCAGGAGTTCCTCAGGATAGTGTTTGAGGCCCAACCATCTTCAGCTGCTTCATCAATCACCTTCCCTGTATCATAAGGTCAGAATTGGAGATGTTCACCAAGGATTCCATAATGTTCAGCAGAATTCTCAACTCCTCAGCTACTGAAGCAGTCCACATTCAAATGCAGCAAGATCTGGACAATATCCAGGCTTGGGCTAAGAAGTGACAAGTAACATTCATATCACACAAATATCACTCAATGACCATCTCCAACAAGAGACAATCTCACTCCAGCCACTTGGTATTCAATGGTGTTAGTATCACTGAATCCCCAACAATCAACATGCTTGGGTTGACCATTGACCAGAAACTCAACTGAGATAACCATATAAAGATATCAGCTCAAGGCCAGTTCACAGACTAAGAATACTGCAGTGAGGAACTCAGCTCCTGACTCCCCAAAGCCTGTTTGCCATCTACAAGGTACAAGCCAGGAATGTGATGAAAAATGTGATGAAAAGCTCCCCACTTGACTGGAAGAGTGCAGTTCCAACAACACTCAAGAAGCTTGACTCTAGGGCAAAGCAGCCCACTGGGTTGGCAAAACACCCACAAGCATCCATTTCCTCCACTGACATTCAGCAACAGCAGTGCTTACTGTCTGCAAGGTGCACTGCAGAAATTCACCAAAGCTCCTTAAACAGCTCCTGCCAAACCCAGAATCACTTACATCTAGAGGGACAAGGGCAGCAGACACATGGGAACACCACCACTTTCAAGTTACCCTCCAAGCTACTCATCTTCCTGACTTGGAATATGTCACTGTTTGCTCACTTTTACTGCATCAAAATCCTGTAATTCTTTTCCTGAGGACATTGCAGATCAACCTCAGGATTGGGCTGTAGGAGTTCAAGAAGACAACTCAGCACCACCTTGTGAGGGCAACTGGGGACAGGCAAAAATACTGGCCAGCCAGTGATGCTGATGTCCCATGATTGAATTAAAAATAACATTTTGGCTTTCTCTTTCACATTACATATTCTAAATCATGACTACTTCTTGCCTTTTTTCCATATTATCATTCACTCAACTAAAAATAAAACTATTAATTTATCCTGTGGTGCAGATGCTTCTATGCTGGATACATCACTACAGTACAGATTAAATTAAGATGCTAAAATTTTTAAAGTGTTGTTTGAAAGCTGAAAAATTATTATTCAGAACGAAATGGTAAGCCAAACGCAAGAGTTCGTGTAACCATGTATCATTTTTAAGATCGTAATTCAAATGGTCCTGAACACTGGGCAGAAGTCTGTTTTTGCAATTGTACCGATAAATTATCTTTTTAAAATCTGAATTTATACTAGAGAAAGAAGATAAATGTTCCTTATCATTGTTAAACATCATAATCAACCAGAGAAAAAACATACAGCTGAAGTTGGACTAAATAATTATTTAATCATTTGTTTATACATCAGAAGACATGTGAGGTTTGAGGTTTTACAAAAGTAAATCTGAATGAGCTTGTAGAGCAAATCACTGAATAATGTGTTTGATGTTTCGTTTTAATGATGTTCGCGTGCAGTTATTGTACTGAAGTACCTCACTTGATTCCTGTTGGATGCAAAGAATATTTTGTGAAGCGGAGACACAGGACGTAAGTAGAGATGTGCCTGGCTTATCATTGCAAACCATATCAGATGTTGAAAGTTCAATTTCCTTTACATTAAAGCTTTTCAAACATAGATCATTATCCTTGCCTTGTGTGATGTTGCTTGGGGGCCTATGGTGGCATGGTGATCTGGCTATATTCCATATTAATTCTGTATTGGTTTTTAAAATTTTACAATGTATCAATGGAATATTTTGGACAAGATGGTGAAAATAATGAAAATACTTTCGTTTGATTCAAGCTTCTCCCTCTCAAACTAAAAAAACCAGAAGAACTGTGGGTGCTGGAAGTCATGGAACAGTTCTGTTTTTAACATTTGCACTTAATTACTCATAATATACATTTGAGTTAGATTTTACAGGTATCGCAATTTCTTTACTAAATTTTAAAGACAATTTGACAATGCATTTTACACATTAAATTTAATGTTATAAACAATTTTAAGTAATCCTCAGTAATTTTAAACTGTATTCTGCAATAAACTCTCACTATTATTATAGATAAATAATTTGAAATATTTGCATTTCCAATTTGCACTGGGGTTAAAATTCTAATTAAAATTTCACATCTAAAATTTTAGTCAAATAGAAGAATGTCTGATTTTTTTCATACTTTAGCTCCTCTTAATTGAATCACGTGAACAGAAGCTGTACCTCACAAACTAACACTTTCCCATAATATTCACACATTTATTTTTCACACAGAAATAAACTCGTCATTCCTTTTTCATTCATTTGTAGCTGAATTCTACATCATTCTTTATTATATGCACTTAAAATTTATTTGACATTATTGTCTAATGCAAGTTCAATGATTCTATCACCCAAGGTAAATGAGCTTGTAGCATGGATTGAGATAGTCAGGTATGATGTGGCTGCAAGGATAACAGGGCTTGGAGCTAAAAATCGAAGGATATGCATCCTATTGAAAGGGCAGGCAGATGAGCAGAGGGGTTGGGATTGCCTTGTTAGTAAGAAATTAAGAGTGATAGATTTAAGACAGATGTCAAAGGCAGGTTCCTCATGCAAAGTGTGGTAAGAGTATGGAATGCCCTACCTGCTAATGTAGTCAACTCAGCCACATTAGGGAGATTTAAACAATCCTTAGATAAGCACTTGGATGATTTTGGGATAGTGTAGGGGGATGAGCTGAGAATAGTTTACAGGTTGGCGCAACAGCAAGGGCTGAAGGGCCGTTCTGCACTGTATTGTTCTATGTTCTATGCTCTAAATTGTTTGCAAAAAGTGATATAGAGTCACAAGGCATGGAATCTGTGTGGGTAGAGTTGAGGAACTGCAAAGGAAAAAATCCCTGATGAGCGTTATATACAAATCTTCTAGCAGTATTCAAGAGGAAGGAAAGTAAATAAATTAGGATATAGAAAAGTCATATAAAAAGGCACTGATACAATAATCATGGGGGACTTCAATACACAGGAGGATTAGGAAAATAACATTGGTAATGGATCTCAAGAAAAGTGATTTGTGGAACAGCTACAAGGTGGGTTTTATTGGAGCAGCTTTGGAGCAGCTTTGTGATAGAGTTCACTAGGGAACAAGCAAAAACTGGGTTTGGTGATGTGTAATGAGGCAAATGTGATTAGGGAGCTGGCAGTGACCATGATATGCTAAAATTCACCTTGCAGTATAAGAGGAAGAAGTCCTGAAGAGGTGATCTGAAATGTAATTTCTGCTTTCTCTCCTCAGATGATGCCAGACATATTCAGATTTTCCAGCAATGTTTGCTTTTGTTTCTGATTTCCAGCATCCACAGTTCTTCTGGGTTTTTTTGTTTGAGAGAGAGTAGAATCAAATGCAATGATTTTATAGTTGAGTAAAGATAACTACCAAGACAAGAGGGAGGGATTGTCCAGTGATGATTGGAAGGAGACCAATGAAGCATCAGTGACAGGGTTTCTGGGGGATGGTTCAGGAGGCACAGCAGAAATTCATCCCAAAGAAGAAGAAACATACTACATGACTGAGAAGGAAAGTCAGGGATAGTATAAGACCATAAGACCATAAGAAATAGGAGTGGAAGTAAGGCCATTCGGCCCATCGAGTCCACTCCGCCATTCAATCATGGCTGATGGGCATTTCAACTCCACTTACCCACATTTTCCCCGTAGCCCTTAATTCCTTGTGACACCAAGAATTTATCAATCTCTGCCTTGAAGACATTTAGCGTCCCGGCCTCCACTGCACTCCGTGGCATTGAATTCCACAGGCCCACCACTCTCTGGCTGGAGAAATGCCTCCGCATTTCTGTTCTGAATTTACCCGCTCTAATTCTAAGGCTGTATTCAAAGTTTTGGAGAAGACTGGGACAATACTACTATTATAGCGCAAGCCAAACAGAGAACAGCCAGGGAATTCCTAGAGGCATGGCACTCATCCACTGATTCTATCAACAAACACATCGACCTGCACCCAATATACCGGCCACTGCAGCGGACAGCAACTGACAACCGGAAGTGGCAGAGACAAGCCACTATAAATGCCGAAGGAAACATGACAGAAGCGTTTCACAGGAGGCTCCAAAACACTGAGGATGTCACCTAGAAAAGGGATGAAATGTTTGCAACAAAAACTCCCAGCTTGGCGAACAGAACCACAACATCTAAGGCTGTGTCCACGGGTCCTAGTCTCGTCGCCTAATGGAAACAATTTCCTAGCATCCACCCTTTCCAAGCCAAGTATTATCTTGTAAGTTTCTATTAGATCTCCCCCTAAACTCCAATGAATACAATCCCAGGATCCTCAGCCGATCCTCGTATGTTAGACCTACCATTCCAGGGATCATCCGTGTAAATCTCCGCTGGACACGCTCCAGTGCCAGGATGTCCTTCCTGAGGTGTGGGAACCAAAACTGGACACAGTACTCCAAATGGGGCCTAACCAGAGCTTTATAAAGTCTCAGTAGCACCTCGGTGCTTTTATGTTCCAACCCTCTTGAGATAAATGACAACATTGCATTTGCTTTCTTAATCACGGGCTCAACCTGCATGTTTATCTTTAGAGAATCCTTGACTAGCACTCCCAGATCTCTTTGTACTTTGGACATTGCATATGTTTATAATAGCAAAATAAACGTATGCAATGTTTGAAGATAAGTGGGAGGCTAGTCAATTGGGAAGCCTTTAAAAAATAGCAGAGGATATCTAAAAAGTAATATGGGCGAATGTGACACCCATTTTCAAAAAGGGAGGAAGTCAGAAAGCTCGCATTATAGGCTGATTAGCTTAACACCTCTCATTAGAACATTATTAAAATTAATTAAGAAAATAATGGCAGAACCTTTGGAAAATCATAATCTAATCAGGTACAATCAGCATGGCTTCATTAAAGGAAAATTATGTCTGACTATGTTTTTAGAATTTTTCAAGGAAGTTTCAACCAGAGTAGATAGAGGGGAATGAGTAGATGTGTTGTTTTTGAACTTTCAGAAAGAATTCAACAATGCACTTCACAAATGTTGCTGAAAATGTGTTGCTGGAAAAGCACAGCAGGTCAGGCAGCATCCAAGGAGCAGGAAATTCGATATTTCGGGCAGAATGTCATAAGATAAGAGCCCACAGTGTTGGAAGTAGGACATTGACATGGATAGGGAATTGGCTACTGGGCAGGAAAAAGTGAGCAGGGATAAAGTTTTTGTTTCAGGTTGGTAACCTGTAACCAATGGGATTCCACTGGGACCAGTGCTGATTCAACAACCATTTACGCTATACATTAATGATTTGAAGGAAGAAAGTTGAGTTAAATTTACAGATGACACAAAAATAAATGGAAAGACAAGTTGTGAGAGGGGTACAAACAGTTTTCAGTGAGATATTGATAGATTAAGAAGGTGGTCAATAAGTTGGTAAATGGGGTATAGGGTGAGAAAATGTTAAGTTGCTCATTTTGGAAGGGAGAACAAAAGAACAGAGAATTATTTAATTAGAGAAAAATTGCAGAAAGGTGCAACACAAAGGGACATGGAGGTACTTGTGCATGAAAAACAGAAAGTTAGCACACAGGTGCAGCAGGTAATCAGGAAGGCTAATGGAATGTGACCCTTATTTCAAAGGGAATTGGAGTGTAACAGTAGGGAAGTCTTACTGCAACTGTATAAGGTGCTGGTTGGACCACACCTGGAGTACTATGAACAATTTTGATCCCCTTAATTAAGTATCATTTCTTTGGAAGTAGTTCAAATAAAATTCACTAGAATGATCCCTGCTATGAAGGAATTGTTTTATGACAATGGCTATATAGATTGGAACCCTACTCACTGGAGTTGAGAAAAAATGAGATGTGATCTTATTGAAACATGTTGGATTTTTAAGGTGCTTGACAGGTAAATGCAGAGAGATTATTTCTCCTCATGGTAGAGTCTAGGAGCAGAAGGCGTAGTCTCTGAATAAAGGGGTGCCCATTTAAGACTGAGATGAGCAAGAACTTCTTCTCTTGGAGGGTTGAAAATCTTTGGAACTCCTGGCTACCAAGAGCTGTGGGGGCAGTGTCATTGTGGACACTTAAGACTGAAATAGACTCTTCATCATTAGGGAATTGAGGATTGTGGGGAAAGGGCAGAAGATCAGCTGCAAGGAATGCCAGATCAGCCATGTTTCAATTGAATATTAGAGCAGGCTTGAGAGGTCGAATTACCTATTCTTGTTCCTATTTCTTACACACTCATTAACTTTCTTTTGTCCTAAGAACCCCCGGATATTGTTACTCTAAGAACACGCTGCATAATCTCTCTTTTTGGATCAGTGGTGCTGGAAGAGCACAGCAGTACAGGCAGCATCCAACGAGCAGCGAAATCGACGTTTCGGGCAAAAGCCCCCTGATGAAGGGCTTTTGCCCAAAACGTCGATTTCACTGCTCGTTGGATGCTGCCTGAACTGCTGTGCTCTTCCAACACCACTGATCCAGAATCTGGTTTCCAGCATCTGCAGTCATTGGTTTTACCTGCATAATCTCTCTTACCTCTTTAATGCCAAGTTATCATCTTTAAGTTGATCATATGACTGATGCCTGTTCCACAGCTCCCCCCAGTATCACAGCACACACTGAAGTGAAATTTTTAAAAATGCTCATATTTCTCGTGGGTGACTGGCTCAGATGCACTCATGAATACTTTCTTAAATTAAGAATATGTTAATGCATTCCCTATGGAGGAACAACAATTGAAGTGGCAGATTGAGGTTAGCTGTAATTTAAAACGATCATGAACCTCTGGATGCAAACAGAAAATGTCTTCAGCACATCTAAAGCCACATGAAATATGCCAATGGCTTTCAGAAACTCCCCACTCTGCAAGTATTTAAGGAGCCTGACTGCTCAAGAGGATTGCACTTATCTTGAGAGACGTAAGACGTAGAAGCAAGAGTAAGCCATTTGCCCCATCATATCTGCTCCATCATGCAATGGGATCATGGCTGATCTGATAATCCTCTGCTCCACATTAATGCCTTATCTCTATAACCCATGATTTGTTTACTGATTAATATCTGTCTATCTCAGCCTTGCAAATACTTAACAACCCAATCTTTATGATAATAAATCCCACAAATTGACTCCCCTTTGAGAGAATAAATTCGTTCTCATCTCTGTTTTAAATGGATGACTCCTTTCCTCTGAGAGGTGGTCATATTATTGGACTATTCACCTAAAATTGAAAACTCACAAGAGATGATTGCGTAAGACCAGTTTTAAGGTGTCTCATGTATGCATATGTTTCATTTTTAATCTTAAATCCAAATGATTTCTGCATCTGTCACATTTGATAATCCTGTACCGATTTTATGTACCTATTGTCTGAATTTCACAGTGTGCAATAAGAAATGGTCTCCATATCTTTCCTTAGTTTCTGGGGTTCCTTCACTGAACATGATGAATGTGCAACTTACTCCAGGGTACTTTTTATATGAGTGATCTCCTTCTATATGATTACAATTGAAGTTCAAGGTGCACTTCTGCATGCTCTCCACCATTTACTACGGGCTGCTCAAGTTGTGGAAAATTCAAATTCCTCGGTGCTGCATCACTTCATAATTCTATCACTGCTACTGAGTTTAAACCCTGGGCATCTTCTTCCTATCAACATCATGAAAGCACCACCATGATAAGTTGACTGCGGCCACATTCTTGAAATACTTAAACCAATAAAATTGCAATGAGGCAAATTTGGGTCACCCAAATAGGTGTAAATAGATAATCCAATAGAAAATGCTTTAGAAAAGCCAGAGTTCTATTCTGGCATTGCTGGGTGAGCCGAACTTGTGCACACTTTTTATATGACCAAGCTAACCAATCAGTATGGAGAAAGGCTATGTTAGAGAATGAAACCATGGGTAAGCCACCATACAGCTTGGAGGATTCCATTTAAATAAACAACCAAACCCTGCAAGGAAACCTGTGAGTAAGCCAAAAGTATTGTCAACTGGAGATGAAATGAAGTTAATGCTACAAGCGAGAGTGAATAAAAACTTAAAACCTCAAACTACCAACATCAGCTGAGATCTTAGGTTTTCGAGGCCATTGATAAGATGCAGGAGAACAACCCAGTTGGTCCAGAGGTAATGTCCATGATGAAGAATCGATAGAATATAGAGTCAGAACCCACAACCACCAAATGTTTCCACCACACTGAGTTCAAATAAGTTTGACTGCAAAAGATGCTAAGAATGAGGAGGAGCAGAGTGATGCAAAACAACCCAACAGTGAGACTCTTTTTCTTCATCTGCAGGAATTTGGCACGGAGATTCCAGCAGAGAAGCCTCCAATCTTTGTGGAGGTGGATGAGTTTGCATACTACAAAATAAAATTGACAGTTGAGACCATTGCATTTTTAGTCTCCCTATCTAAGAAAAGATATATTTGCCACAAAGGGAGTACAGAAAATGTGTTGCTGGAAAAGCGCAGCAGGTCAGGCAGCATCCAAGGAACAGGAGATTTGACGTTTCGGGCATAAGCCCTTCTTCAGGGCTTATGCCCGAAACGTCAAATCTCCTATTCCTTGGATGCTGCCTGACCTGCTGTGCTTTTCCAGCAACATATTTTCAGCTCTGATCTCCAGCATCTGCAGGCCTCACTTTCTCCACAAAGGGAGTGCAACAGAGCTCACTAAGCTGATGCCAGGGATGGCAAGTCTGTCCTATGAGGAGAGATTCATTCAACTCTCCTTGTATTCACCAGAGCTTAGAAGGTGCAGGGAGGACCTGATTGAAACATATAAAATTGAAAAAGGACTGGACAGACAAGATGCAGGGAGAATGTTTTTTCTGTTTGGAAAGTCTAGAACCAGGGGGCGCCATTTCAGGATAAGGGGTAGACATAACTCCCAACATTTTTCAATGGTTTTTACTGTACAAAGTCAGGTCACTGTAAATGCGAACAAATTAAAAAATAAAGAATAAAAAGAAAAAGAAATGTGAGGTAATGCATTTCATTAGAAAAAACACGGAGAAGCAATACGGGCTCAATGGTACAGCTTTGAGGAGAGTGCAGAAGCAGAGGGACTTTGGGGTTTATGTTCCTGATTCTCTGAAGGTGGCCAGGCAAGTTGAAACAATTGTCAAGATGGCTTATAGGGCCTTTGGGTTTATAAATGGACGCACAGGGCATGAAAGCAAGGAAGTGATGTCATACCTCTACAAATCATTGGTCAGACCACGTTTGAAGTATTGTGTTTAGTTCTGGGCACTTTATTTAAGGACAGATGCTAAAGTCCTGGAGAGAGTTCAAAGGAGATTCATTAGAATGATACCAGGAATGAGGGACTTTAAATACAAGAAAGGTTAAAGAAATAGGGTTTATTCTCAGAGAGTCATAGAGTCATACAGCATGGGAAAGAAAAACCCTTTGGACCAACTCATCCATGCTGACCCTGTTTCCCAAACTAAACTAGTCCCATTTTCCTGCATTTTGCCCATATCTCTCTTAAGCTTTCATGTTCATATATCTGTCCAAAGTAGTTTAAATATGGTAACTGTACCTACATGTATCACTTCCTCTGTCAGTTCATTCCACATGAGAACCACCCTATGTATGAAAACGTTGCCTCTCAGGTCGTTACTAAATCTTTCTCCTCTTACCTTAAAAATGTGCCCTCAAGTTGTGAACTTCCCTACCATAGGGAAAAGATCTTGGCTATTCACTTTATCCATGCCCTTCATGATTTCATAAACTTCTATAAGTTCACATCTCAACCTCCCATGCTCCAGTGAAAAATGTCCCAGCCTATCCATTTTGCCAGAGCGGCGAGGAGAGAAGGAGTGGTGAAGCGAGGGCTGCTGGGAAGGTTGAGCTTTCCCCCATTAAAAGGGACTTATCTCGGGAGTCGGGCCTCCATTTGCTGAGAGGTGCGAGGGAAGAGCGAAGGACTTCTGGGAAATCATATATTTGTGTGGTCGCGTTACCTGAAACACTACTCAGGTAGTGTCTCCCATCCATCCTCCTCCTCTAACGAATAACAAAGGTTCTGTGCACCAGATTGATAAGGTAACAATTTTATTCTTTTATTCCTTATTTTTCAACAATCTCTTTGGGAATTTAGAATATTGGGAATGGAGGTGAGGGCAGTTGAATGTTCCTCCTGCAGAATGTGGGAGGTAAGGGTCACCACTAGTTTCCCTACTGACTACATCTGTGGGAAGTGCACCCAACACCAGCTCCTTGAAAACTGCATTAGGGAACTGGGGCTGGATGAAGTTCGGATCATTCAGGAGGCAGAGGGGGTTATTGAGAGGAGTTACAGGGAGGTAGTCACTCCTCAGGTACAAGAAAAAGGCAGATGGGTTACAGTCAGGGGATGGAAAGGGAATTGGCAGGCAGTGCAGGGATCCCCTGTGGCCATTCCCCTCAACAATAAGTATACCGTTTTGGATACTGTTGGAGGCGGTGGGGGGGGACTTACCAGGGGAAAGCAGTGGGGCACAGGGCTCTGGCACAGAGTCTGTCCCTGCTGCTCAGAAGGGAAGGGGGAAGAGGAGCAGAGTAGAAGTCATAGTTAGGGAGACAGATAGGAGGTTCTGTGGGGACGAGAGAGACTCACAGTTGGTGTGTTGCCTCCCAGGTGCCAGGGTTTGTGATGTTTCTGATCGTGTTTTTGGGATCCTTAAGGGGGAGGGGGAGCAGCTCCAAGTCATGGTCCACATAGGCACCAACAACATAGGTAGGGAGAGAGATGGGGATTTAAGGCAGAAATTCAGGATGCTAGGATGGAAGCTTAGATCTAGGACGAACAGAGTTGTTGTCTCTGGTTTGTTGCCCGTGCCACGTGCTAGTGAGGCAAGGAATAGGGAGAGAGAGGAGTTGAACACGTGGCTACAGGGATGGTGCAGTAGAGAGGGTTTTGGATTCTTGGAAAATCGGGGCTCTTTCTGGGGTAGGTAGGACCTCTACAAGCAGGATGGTCTTCATCTGAACCTGAGGGGTACCAACATCCTGGGGAAGAAATTTGCGAAGGCTATTGGGGTGGGTTTAAATTAATCCAGCAGGGGGATGGGAACCAAAATTGTATTTCAAGTATAGAAAAGTTTGAGAGTAGGGAGGTCCGAAATCAAGTTTCAGGGACTCAAGATGACACCGGCAAGCAAGAAGTTGGTTTGAAGTGTCTCTACTTCAATGACAGGAGCATCCAGAATAAGGTGGTGAACTTGCAGCATGGGTTGGTATCTGGGACTTCGATGTTGTGACCATTTCGGAGACATGGATAGAGCAGGGACAGGAATGGTTGTTGCAGGTTCCAGGATTTAGATGTTTCAGTAAGAACAGAGAAGATGGTAAAAGAGGGGGAAGTGTGGCATTGTTGGTCAAGGACAGTATTACAGTTGCAGAAAGGACGTTTGGGGACTCATCAACTGAGGTAGTATGGGCTAAAATTAGAAACAGGAAAGGAGAGGTCCCCTTTTGGGAGTTTTCTATAGGCCTCTGAATAGTTCCAGAGATGTAGAGAAAAAGGTTAGCAAAGAGAGACAGGGTAGTTGTCATGGGGGACTTCAACTTTCCAAATATTGACTGGGAACACTATAATATGAGTATGTATGTAAACAGGCCAACAAGGGGCGAAGCCACATTAGATTTGGTACTGTTTAATGAACCCGGCCAGGTGTTAGACTTGGAAGTAGGTGAGCACTTTGGTGATAGTGTCACAATTCTGTTATGTTTACTTTAGTGATAGAAAGGGATAGGTGTATACCACTGGGCAAGAGTTACAGCTGGGGAAAGGCAATTAAGATGCGATTAGGCAAGATTTAGGAAGCATAGGATGGGGAAGGAAACTGCAGGCGATGGGTACATTAGAAATGTGGAGCTTATTCAAGGAAAAGCTCCTGTTTGTCCTAGATAAGTATGTACCTGTCAGGCAGGAAGGAAGCTGTAGAGTGCGGGAGCCATGGTTTATGAAGGAAGTGGAATCTCTGGTCAAGAGGAAGAAGAAGGCTGATGTTAGGATGAGATGTGAAGGCTCAGGTAGGGCACTTAAGGATTACAAGATAGTCAGGAAAGACCTAAAGAGAGAGTTCAGAAGAGCCAGGAGGAGATATGAGAAGTTGTTGGCGGATAGGATCAGGATAAACCCTAAGGCTGTCTATAGGTATTTAAGGAATAAAAGAATGACGAGAGTAAGGTTAGGACCAATCAAGGATAGTAGTGGGAACTTGTGTGTGGAGTCAGAGGAGATAGGGGAAGCACTAAATGAATATGCTTCAACAGTAATTACTCAAGAAAACGACAATGTTGTCGAGGAGAATACTGAGAAACAGGCTACTAGACTAGCTGTGATTGAGGCTCACAAGGAAGAGGTATTAGAAATCCTGCAGAGTGTGAAAATAGATAAGTCCTCTGGGCCAGATGGGATTTATCCTAGGATCCTCTGGGAAGCCTGGGAGGAGATTGCTGAGCCTTTGACATTAATCTTTTAATCATCATTGTCTATAGGAATAGTGCCAGAAGACTGGAGGATAGCAAATGTGGTTCCCCTGTTCAAGAAGGGGAGTAGAGACTCCCTGGTAATTATAGACCAGTGAGCCCTACTTTAGTTGTTTGTAAAGTGTTGGAAAAGGTTATAAGAGATAGGATTTATAATCATCTAGAAAAAAAATAGTCAGCACCGTTTTGTGAAGGGTAGGTTGTGCCTGACAAACCTTATTGAGTTCTTTGAGAAAGTGACCAAACAGGTAGATGAGAGCAAACCAGTTGATGTGGTGCATTTGGATTTCAGCAAGGCGTTCGATAAGGTTCCCCACAGTAGGCTATTGTACAAAATGTGGAGGAATTTTTATAAAAGACCTGGATGAGGGCATAGAAGGGTGGGTTAGTAAATTTGCAGACGACATTAAGGTCGGTGGAGTTGTGGATAGTGACGAAGGATGTTGTAGGTTGCAGAGAGACATAGATAAGCTGCAGAGCTGGGCTAAGAGGTGGCAAATGCAGTTTATTGTGGACAAGTGTGAGGTGATTCACTTTGGTCAGAGTAACCAGAATGCAAAGTACTGGGCTAATGGTAAGATTCTTGGTAGTGTAAATGAGCAGAGAGATCTCGGTGTCCAGATACACAGATCCTTGAAAGTGGCCACCCAGGTTGACAGGGCTGTTAAGAAGGCATACAGTGTTTTAGCTTTTATTAATAGAGGGATTGAGTTCCGAAACCATGAGGTTATGCTGCAGCTGTACAAAACTCTGGTGAGGCTGCACTTGGAGTATTGTGTACAGTTCTGGTCACCGCATTATAAGAAGGATGTGGAAACTTTGGGAAGGTGCAGAGGAGATTTACTAGGATGTTGCCTGGTATGGAGGGGAGGTCTTACGAGGAAAGGCTGAGGGCCTTGAGGCTGTTTTCGCTGGAGAGAAGAAAGTTGAGCGGTGACTTAATAGAGACATATAAGATAATCAGAGGGTTAGATAGGGTGGACAGGGAGAGCCTTTTTCCAAGTATGGTGATAGCGAGCACGAGGGGACATAGCTTTAAATTGAGGGGTGATAGATATAGGACAGATGTCAGAGGTAGTTTCTTTACTCAGAGAGTAGTAAGGGTATGGAATGCTTTGCCTGCAACGGTAGTAGATTCACCAACTTTAAGTACATTTAAGTCGTCATTGGACAAACATATGGACGTACATGGAATAGTGTAGATTAGATGGGCTTCAGATTGGTATGACAGGTCGGTGTAACATCGAGGGCCGAAGGGCCTGTACTGCACTGTAATGTTCTATGTTCTATCCAGCCTCTCCTTATAACTCAAGTCCTGGCAATACCCTTGTAAATCTTTTCTGCACTGTTCTCCAATTTAATAATGTCCTTCCTATATCAGGGTGAGCAGAACTACACACAATACTCCAGAATAAGTCTCACCAACATCCCGAACAACTGTAACATGACAAATCAATTCCTGTACTCAAAGGTCTGAGCAATGAAGCAAGCATACCAATTGCCTTCTTTACCACCCTGTCTGCCTTTAGATGCAACTTTCAAAGAATCATGTACCTGAACCCTTCAGTCTCTCTGATCGATAACAGACCCCAGGACCCTACCATTAACTGTATAAGTCTTGCCCTTTTTTTTACCAAAATGCAACACCTAGCATTTATCCAAATTAAACTCCACCTGCCACTCCTCAGCCCATTGGCTGAATTCATCAAGCTCCCTTTGTAATCTTAAATAACCCTCATTGACCCAATTCATCAAGTTCCCTTTGTAATCTTAGATAACCTTCTTCAATGCCCACTATACCATCAATTTTGGCATTATGTTTCTCCATGGAGCAGAGGAGATTAAGAGGTGACCTTATGAATAATTTTGCCAGGGTAGAGGAAGACATTCTGTTTCCACTAGTAGGTCTGTCAGTAAATAGGGTTCCCAATTTCAAGATTGCGAGGAGTCAGATGAGGAGAATCATCTTCACTCAGAAAGTTGTTAGGATTTGGAATGTCTGCCCGGTGGAGGTGGATTTCATAGAAGGTTTTAAAAGCGAGCTAGATATATATTTGAAAGTGATGAATTTAGAAGGCTTCTGAGATAGATCTAGAGAATGACATTAACTGAGTAGCTCTTTCACAAACTGGTATAGACAGGATGGGTTGAATAGCCTCCTTATGTGCTGTAAAATTCAATGGTTCTATGACATCATAAAAACAAACTTACTGCATCACTGTGCTCTCATTTAGATTTTATTTTGTAAGCAAATCAGGCTGAATACGAGCTTTGTCAGCTTTCTCAAAAGTCCGATTTGCACAAGTTTGTCAATGGGCCCCTGCAAGTCAACTCATCAAGATTTTCCTGTCAATTCTTGTCAGTAGTGGAAACATTATTTGTCATTCAAAGACACATCAAATTGAAACAATGCTCCAAGTAAATCCAGTTGAAAGCTCTTTCTTTCTTCTCCCCGCCTTGTCCACTTACTCTCTCATATTTATACCTTGTGAACTACGCTGTCCACAAACCCATAATTCTATATTTTTTGGGATGCTCATATCAATGCGGGTACCTGGGGCTAAGACAACAACTAGAGATGTACTTACTGTGATGTGCCTGCAGTGCATCATTTGTTGCTATTCCCTTATTTGTACAGCATTTTCGAAAAAAAAAGGTCTAAACAAAAAGCAAAGGAAAACAAAGTTTACGGCACTTCAAACATTGGTCGAAAAATTGGTGCGCACAAACTACAAAAGCTTAAAATACAAAGAAACAGTTTTCCAACCAGATGTTTGATAAGGATAAACATCAAACTATTGTCTAAAGTCAAAGTTACAATGTGTTAAATGTCCTTTCTCTAGGTGATAGTTAATGAATAAAGGAAGGCGATAGCCACGTGGTGTTATTGTGAGCCTATTAGCCCAGGGACCCAGGCAATGTTCTGGGGACCCAACCACAACAGATAGTGGAAATTAGGTTCAACAAAAATCTGCCATTAAGAGTTTAATGATGACGATAAACCATTAGTGATTGTTGGGGAAAAACACATCCAGTACATTAATGTCCTTTAGAAAAGGAAATCTGCTGTCGTAATCTAGTCCACACTTGATTCCAGAACCCAACAATGTGGTTGGCTCTTAACTGCCCTCCAGGCAATTAGAAATGGGCAGTAAACGCTGGCCCAACCAGTGATGCCCCACATCCTATGAATGAATAAAAAACATTGATGAAGAGAAAATGAGTTTCACCTCACAGGTATGGGCGGAAATACTAAGATGTTTAAATTGTTCAGGTTTATAATGTAATAGTCTGTCAATGTTCAGTACAAGCAGGAAATGAAAGCACGATTGTTTCCATTATTTCTGACCCTGCATATTTCACATCTCTGTGGAAAATATTCTCCAATTGCTATTTGTAGTAAATTCATAAATGCATTCTTTATATGTAAGGTTTTATTACACATAGCCAGTAGAGGAAATTATTTGCCTAATTAGTGTAGTCAAGGAGAGCTACTAGACAGGAACAAAGCACTCCTCATAGAAAGAAGAATTGGAAAGCATGTTGTGATGTCAAGTGTCAGCACCAGCCAGGTTAATAAATAAAGTTTGAAAGTAAATCATTGACATCCTGTGTGGCCAAGTCAGACTTAAGAGAAAGGGAGAAAATTAATCAGACTCACAATAGTTCAAGTTGGGTGGTTTGCTAGAAATTCTAAAACGAAAGGATAGCATACCCACAAATTTCAGCCAGATAAACACAATATTATTAATGGTTAATCTCCATTCAATGACTTTGAAATTTAAACTGGGAATTTTGAAAGACTAGTTCTTAACGTGTTGGTGAGCAATTCCTCTCGTTGAGTTTGTCAATTACCCAATTTCAATGCTGCAACCTATTCTAGATGCCCAAATACCAGATCGTTGTTGCCAAGTGAGCATCTGGTATCTTCTTTAGCCAACAGGAGGCTCCACCATCCAATTATTATTTTGACTGAGCAGCTGAAGCAACAATACTGCTCTTGAATTAATGTATAAATAGATTGTTAAAGCTACGAAGTTTACTTCGAGAAAAGCATAAAAATATAAATTCCTAATCTTCAAAAGTTTTTGTTGGAAATACATCAAGGCATAAAATAGAAATAGCTTCTTTAATTTCAGAAAACGTCTCCTTTTATGACTAGACAGGGGAGAGCAAGATCAATAAGAAGTGGTACTAGACATTTCATCTAAAATGGTGTTTGTTTTGTTAAAGTAAGAAGCTAACAATACAAAGACTGTTAAGATCTTATGACGGCAATCGAAAGGAAAGTATGTCCATTTACATTGGGATAAGGAAAAAGGGATAAAAGGTATCCTGAACTCAAGGTCTCAACAGGGCACATTTTCAATACCCTTGTACAAAGAGTTTTGTTTATTTATTAACACAGACATAAAGTATCTGAACTGGAATAGCGTTGCTTGGAAACACATCCCAACATAGGTTATTGTTCGTCAATGATTCAAAATATCACAAACATTTTTAACCAATTTATTTTCAACATTAACAGCGTAATTTTGATTTTTTTTTATATAAAGATCTTTGTGCAGTCATATTCCTGACAACAGTTGCCTTCTTGAAGGCAACTAGAGATAGGCAATATCTCCTACTTTTTGAATGCTGCCTGACCTGCTGCGCTTTTCCAGCAACACATTTTCAGCCCTGATCTCCAGTATCTGCAGTCCTCACTTTCTCCTAGAGATAGGCAATACCCAGGGAGAAAGTGAGCACTGCAGATGTTGGAGATCAGAGTCGAAGAGTGGGGTGCTGGAGTGGACAGCGGTCGGGCGGAATCGATGATTCGAGGATAAGCTTTTCATCAGGAATTCCTGCTGAAGAGCTTATGCTCACAATGTCAATCCTCTTGCTCTTCGGATGCTGCCCAACCGGCTGTGCTTTTCCAGGACCACACCCAGGGGCAACACCCAGCCAGCAATCCTATAAAAAAATTGAAGCATTCACACCTGCCTCATCCTTCTGCCTGCTGCAGATTCCTACTCAGTGAGGATGCCTGACCAACTCACAAGGTTATACATACTCATAAACTGCTACTGCACTCATTTACATCATACTCACTCAATCTCATTGCAGGAAATATTGTGCCACAACCAGGCCAAGAGGGCAAAAATCAGCAGGGGTGGGCTTGACATAAATAGGCAAGCTGGTTGAGGAAGATAGTGCCATTCTTGTGGGCTTGGGAGGTATGAATAAACCAGTGAAATAGTAAGCAAAATAGCAAGGGTGTTGTTAAACTTGAGAGGGTGCAGAAAATATTTACAAGAATGTTGCCGCAACTAGAGAGTTTGAGTTATAAGGAGAGGCTGGATAGGCTGGGATGTTTTCCTCTGGAGTATCAGGGGTTGCGGGGGTGACCAGAACGAGGTTTATTATATCATGATGGGCATGGATAGGATAAATAGCCAAGGTCTTTTTTTCTAGGGTGGGAGAGTCCAAAACTAGAGGGCATAGGTTTAAAGTGAGAGAGTAAAGACTTTAAAAGGGACTCAAGGGGAAACCTTTTCATGCAGAGGGTGGTGCGTGTATTGAATGAGCTGCCAGAGGAAGTGATGGAGGTTGGTACAATCACAACATTTTAAAAATAGTTAAATAGGTACACAAATAGGAAAGGTTTAGAGGGATAAGGGCCAAATGCAGGCAAATGGGATTAGTTCAGTTTAGGAAACCTAGTCAATATAGACAAGTTGGATCAACGGGTCTGTTTCCGTGCTGAATTACCCTATGATGTTTCTTGGAATTGATTGACATAAAGCTTAGTGTTCTGCATTTTCACTAACTAATTCTTTCTCTTCTCTTCTGCAGGTACGAGCAGCACACAACACCAGGCCCAACACAAGAGGCAACAACCTTAGCCCCTTGGTGTCAGCACTTCCTCTGAGCAGGAAGGCTGTGGACACAGTGGACATTCACCTGACCCCCAGAGGCAATCACCTTGTTGAGATACCGATATAAATTATATCTGCTGAGCACATCACTGAATTTGTCTCTGAAGTATTTGGGGGGAAGAAATGCTCAACATCTCTGGCACTCAGAGGTCTGCCTCCGACCAGGTAGCTGCTCAGCAGCAGACAGATATGCTTCTGGACCCAGCCAGAATCAAACCTGCTCAATCTGTACAGGGAGGCAAAGGAACATCAAGCGCTGTGCCAGAAATCCTCAATAGGCTGGAATGAAGAATAGAATCTGTCCACATACTCACTACGATGTCGGGTCTAACATGCAGATGTTTGGTTTCCTCAATGGAAACGGTGGCTGTTGCCATGGAGATGCAGGACCTTCAGTGGCTGTGGATATGTGCTTGATCCTGCGACCCATCACTCCAGCCGTGAACGACAAGGCGATAGGGGACGAGGCATCACAATGTCAACTCTTGGTGCTCCATCATGTCAAGAGATGGGATGGTGCCAACATGCAGCTACCATGAGGAGGACTGACAGACAAGCAGCCAGAAAGCTTCATGTCAAGATACTCTCAATGTGATCTGCTCCTCAATTTCCTCGGTGTCTGTGATCCCTGCAGGACCCTCTCAAAGTGCCACAGACTTTGACCAAAACACCTAGATATGTCAGCCAAAGTATTCAAAGTGACCAGGACATACACTCAGCAGGCTACCTTCCAACTTAGCTGCAGATGATGAGAACTTTATCACCCATTACCAGGAGAGACTCGGACCTGAGGGCAAAGCCTTAGTGTAAAGAGAAGACCCTTTAGAACAGAGATGAGGAGACACTTCTTCAGCCAGAGAGTGGTGAATCTGTAGAATTCATTGCTACAGAAAGCTGTGGAGGCCAGATCACTGAGTATATTTAAGCTAGAGATACATCAGTTCTTGATTGTCAAGGAAATCAAGAGTTACAGAGAAAAGGCATTGAGAAATTTATCAGCCATGATTGAATGGTGGAACAGACTCAATTGGCCGGATGGCCTAATTTCTATTCTGTGTCTTGTGGTCTTATGGAACATATTGGGAGGGAGAGGAAAAATAAAATCTTTGGGGGTTCATCCGTGGCATGGATTTTCAATTGCAGAATATAATCTGGGTTTATATAAATAAATATTTGCTTGCACTTTTCTAAGAGTCTGTGTTTAGTTTTGTCTAACTGTTGTTATGGAAGGTCAGAAGTCACACGACACCAGGCACACAAACCTGATGAAGAAGCAATGCTTCAAAAGCTTGTGATTTCAAATGAACCTGTTGGGACTATAACCTGGTGTTGCGGGACTTCTGATGTTGTCCACCCCAGTCCAAAACCGGCACCTCCACATTTTGCAAATGGCGTGACTTAGTTATTCTTTGTACTGAGAGTCCTCGATGTCTTTTCAGATCGTGGAGTCCCTTAGGTTACTGGATTGGTAATCCAACAGGGAAATTCAACGCATCCAGTGAATAGAAATTCTGCCATAGTAGTTTTATTTAGAAGTCAATGTAAAAACATAGAAATAAAAAAAATTATCAACACCCCTGCAGAAATAATTGTGAAGGCCAGCTTTATGCAAAGAATCCTAACCGCCCCCCCCCTCCCCCCCCCCCCCCCCCCCCCCCCCCCCCCCCCGCCCCCCCTTAACTGATTTGCATCGTCTCTGCCCAACATGGATGATTGTAAAGGCTCTGTGAAATGGCCTACCTTTATGATGATGGATCAGAAACCCAAGTATTCATGTACACTTTTTATTTTTAATTCCAAAATGTATTTTTAAAGGAGGATAGCGGCAGAAAGAGAGAAAAAAACTACAGCTTTAAATTCACTAACTCTCTGGTCCTTTGTCAACCAAGTGAAATGTTGCACACATAATCAGGAAAAGTTCAAACAGGAAGAGACTTAGAAGAGATAATGGGGGAGCTGACTATCTGTCCCTACTAAACAGAAAGCCTCCTCTGTGCAGGCATGTCTGTTTTACTCTCCAGCAATACACAAAGACAGTGGTTAAAAAGCCAGTTTCAATGCTATGAAGTGGTCTAATGGGGTGGAATGTTCTTATCAACCTGGGTGAGTCACAAAGGTGGCAGTGAAGTGTGACAAACACATCATCATCCTGTATTATAAACCTTCTCCATCTCTGAGTGCTGCAAATAAAAGGAAAAATAACAATAGAAGGTTTCTCTCTTACATTGACTTTTAAAATTTAGCTTTTATGTTGAGCAAATAAAGTCTGATTTTCTGCACACAATTTCAACAGTTAGATAAGAATTTTACTGCAGTCAAATCAGTGACAGCCCTCCTTCCATGTAATAATATCTCATCATTATCTAATCTTGCTTCCCTTCTTTGCAGGCTGCTATTCTCCCAGGTAGTAGTAAGAAACTATGACTCTTTCTCGGCTCCATTTCCTATGTCTTTGATACACACATGGATAACAGGATCCTTCCCTTCCCATTCCAAATTCCTTACAATTCCCTAAGACAAGTGTTTGATCACAGAACTGGATGGGCAGAGGACTCTGTCAACCTTCCAAACTCTACAGCTCTCTATCACAACTGTGTTCCATTTCTAACCCCAGTTGGAATGTCCTCATGTATCATGGTGCTGAGGTCTATTTGCCCATCCTCCCCACGGTCCCTGCTCTCATCCACATATGCTGCAACAACATTGAACCTGTGGATAAAGTTCAAGGTCTATGTCTCCTCCAGCATGACCTTTTCGATTACAATCAGTCCTTTACATAGTCAACCCCTTCTGTGCCTGACCACAGTCCAAATCAGAAATACCTAGCTTGAAGATGTAATTGTCTCTTGGAATAATTTCCAAATAATGTACCCCTTCCTGAATTCATCATACTGTCCAAAGTTCAGACTCCAGCTCACTAATGTGGAGCTGAAATTGAAGTGACGATGCCAAGGGGAGGCTATAAGTTTAATACTTTCTCCCAACCAAGCTGTATATCAGATTAGCCCCATTAGTGCTTAGTAAGACCACATACAAAGTGTTGTGTACAGTTTTGGTCTCATTTGAAAAAGGATAGAATGGTATTTGAAGCGTTTGAAGTATTTCACTCTTGACTCCTTTTTGGGTTGAGGGACTTATCCAATGCGTGAATCTTCAACAGACTCTATCTGTATCATTTGCGGTTTAAAGGAATGGGCAATGATCTTATTGAAATAAAATGTATGCTGGGAGGATACATCTTCTGGTGGGTGAGGTGAGAAATTGGGTTTAAGAATGGGAAGTCTTCTTCTGGAGGTAAAGGTGAGATGAATGTTGGCTCCTTTAGAAGATCATTTTCTGCAGAATACTGTCACCAGAGAGAAGGAGATGCTGTCATTGAATTTATCCAAGACAGAATTAGATACATGTTTCACTAGGAAGGGAGTGAAGTGTCAAAGAGGGTAGGGGTGTCTGACAGGAATGGTGGATGGAGCATAAAACCAGAGCAGCTCTGATGCTATTGAATGGTGGAGCAGGCTGTATGGATTGAATGGCCTAATACTGCTCCTAATTTTGATCTTCCTATCCCTGTAGAGGCACTTGTGCCTGGACTATTTTTAATTAAGAAATATCCTCTGTGGCAAGAACAACAGATCTTGGCACATGCTACAATCAATAACTTGTGGTTATCCAGGACTCAGAAGTTTAAAATGTTGAACAAAGAGCAATTCTATAGAATACTAAGAACAAGATAATGAATTGTGACGTTGAGGATTCACTCCTTTGATTTTGTTGCTTTTATTGATCTTGTATTCTTCTAGTATGAAACTCACTGTGCCTGACTAAAACAAACGCCAAATGAGATTATTGGAGAATATGGTTAAAAGTGGGTCTCGACTGGTGACTATTTCCCAAGTTCAACTTTAGAGCGAAAGCCTGATTCAGATCTAGAACGTTTAAGCAAATTAAAATAGCCCAGCTGAACAGGGAGCTTCTGGACAGTTAAAGAGACATACAGTCATAAAGCATAGAAACAGGCCCTTCAGCCAACCATATCTATGCCAATCAACAAACACAAAACTACATGAATGACATGAACCTGCACTTGATCCATATCCTATTATGAACTGGCATTTTAAGTGCTCATCCAGATGCTTCTTAACAGCTGCCCCAATCACTCTCTCTGGCAACGTGTTAAAAAGAAATTTCTCGGGTCTCCTCTAAACCACTTATTTCTCACCTTAAATTTATATCCTTTAGGCTTCAACACGTCCACCATGGGGAAAAGATTCTCATAATCTATTCTGTTTATGCCTCTCATAATTTTGTTTACCTCAGTCAGATCCCCCTCTCAGCCTCTTCTGCTCCAGGAAAAACAAAACAAGACCTGTCCAGTCTCTCCTCATCTTTGAGGCTTTCCATCTCAGGCTACCTCCTGGTGAATCTCCTCTGCACCCTCTCCAATGCATTCACCATTGGTCTAACCAATACTGTACAAATTTGCAATTACATTTCACTGCTCCTGTACTTTATGCCCCTAATGAAAGCAAGCATCTCTTATGCCTTCTTCACCATTCTGTCTACCAGATAGGAGCAGTTATCAATTATCCGAAATCCTCTGCTTCAATGTGGTGCTAATTACTACAACAGGAATTGAAGCTAAAAAATGATTCAAAGAGCTTCATATAAAAAGGGAATTTTGAAATTGCATGGTCAGTGTGAGTTGAAACTTTGCCTGATTGAGAAAAAGGCCAAGTGAGTATATCTAGGAATTTGATTGGAAGTGGGAATTCAGGGTAGAGAGAGAAAAGTGTGTTATTAGTTATGTTCACTGTTAGAGGTAAAGTCTCCAAAAGGAGAATTGAGCAGGTGAGGATAAAAGGCACTGATGAAGAGACCTGTCTGCAGTGAGATCAAGGGCAGAATGACCTCACGAAAAACATAACATATTGCAAGTAACAGAGTCATAGAATCCAATAGCATAGAGACAGGCCCATCGGCCCAACTGGTCTATGCCAATCAAGATGTCCATCAACACTAATCACATTTCCCTGTACTTGGCCCATGTCCTTCTCACCCTTTCCTGTCCATTTATTTGTAGGGGGGAAAACATTGATGAGTAGAATGTGGGACTTTCTTTAAGTTAAAAATAAGGACTTTAGCTTGTGCTTAAGTCTCTTGTCATTATTTTCTTAACAAAAAAGTTTGTTAAGTATAACATTATGCTGGTGTGAAAGATATAGTGTAAAGAAAGGGATTCTAATATAATCAATGAATAAATTAAATTAAATGCAAAATGGCAGCATAGGTAATTTATTGCTCCTGTATTAGCTGCTGGGCAATAAGGTGCCACAAGAATTAGTGGTGGGACCACAATTAATTACAGCCACTGATGCTGTTGGATACAAAGACGGACAATGGAAAAATCCCGACTTGATGATATGGAACTTCAGATCTGCCTTCCAGCCATCACCTCTCATGCATCCCCACATATTCTTCTGCTCTATTCTTGCCAACTTTGACCATTTTATGACCCCTACCCATTACCTCTCGTACCCTTTATGTCAATCTATGCCATTGAATCCACTCCCATGGCTCATAATAACTCCTACAGCAATTTGTTTCACATGAACCAAAACACTATTCCTTTACACTTTCCATTGCCAGATCAACTAATATCTATCATGGTCAAACCTCAGGAACCATTTGATAAAATAAAGTTTTTAAGTTCATTTTATTAATTCACTCATTAATACAAAACCATTCGCATTGATAAAGCAATCATTCCATTTCATAGAATCCCCACAGTGTGGAAGCAGGTCATTTAGCCCATCAAGTCCACACCAACTCTTTAAAGAGCATCCCAATCAAAAACCCATCTACTTACCCTGTCCCTGTAACCCTGTATTTCCCATAGCCAATCCACTTGACCAGCACATGCATGGACACTCTAGGCAATTTAATATGACCAATCCACCTAACCTGCACATCTTTGGACTGTTGGAGGAAACAGAGCAAGCCCATACAGATGTTGGGAGATTGTGTAAACTCCACACAGACAGTCACCTGAGGACGGAATCTAACCTGGGTTCCTGGTGCTGTGTGGCAGCAGAACTAACCATTCAGCCACTATGTTGCCCCAACTTTAATTTTGTTCAATTATTTAATCCCTATAAACAAAAAACAGAGTAAAATGTCAAACAACACTTTTTTCTAACATTGAAGGTAACTTTTATTAAAATGCACAGACCAGAAGATTTTAACATTTCACAGGTTGACAGTTTATGAAATTATAACTGTTCTGCTGACAGTTTAACAATTTCAAGGTGTACTTTCAAGAGCATCTTTACTAATTTTAACAATCTCAAAGGGTAATTGACCGATGTTATGAAGATGTGGATGTACTGTACCTTTAGGAGACTTAAAAGCTAGCAGAACTAACACCAAGTGTTCTGAATAAAATATAATGTAACATGTGGTCCAGCAGCTAGGGTAACTTGTTGCCTGGAGATGACAAAACAAATTCAAATTAGGTCAATCAGTTTAAATTATACCCTGAAAAATACAAAATTCCAATCCAGTTTGAATTTAGTATATTGACAATCTTAAAAGCCAATTACATAATCCGATGCTTTGGGGTATAAGACCGGGAAAAATTGAACAGTTAGGACTAAATCTGCCAAGCCACCAGCATCTGCAAAGTGCCTGGAGAATGGTTCTCTTAAAGGTACCTTTATTGATCAGTAACCTGCGAAACAGAAATCTCTAAGAAGAAGAAAAGGAGACAGAGGAACATATAAAGAGAAGAAATAAAGAGAAGAGAAGATCTGGCTGGATTTGAAAAGTTGAATCTTTGGTAAATCTTAATTGGAGGTTTTACTGCATTAGTATTATAGAAGGGAAAGTAAAAGATAGGTTAGAGGAAAGAGTTGTAAATAGTTGTTAGTTAATTATTCTCTGCTATACTTTAAGAAATAAAGTTGTTAATTTTTACTTTAAATAGTTCTTGGCCTCGAGAATTTTCACAGATAACTGCATGAGATAAATATTTTCTGTGTTGCTGGTTTAAATTAAAAGAGGAGGGTTTACCCGTGTCGTAACAGTTTGAGGCTCGTCATTGGGATTTGAACTGGTTTAGACAGATTTGAATAGATTTGGGGTACGAAAAATCCAAGCAGATTTAAACACTTGCAGGTTAGTGTCCCAAAACTTTAAATAAAATGAAGATGAGAAAATTTGTTTAATTTTGGTGACTTGTGATTGATTAAATTAAAAGTGAGAGAAATGGCTCTTAAAATTGCTAAAGAGGTTCTGGGATTTGATGAGGATTCTCAAGTTTGTCAAAAAAGTTTAGAAGGAAAGAAAAAGGCCATACTTTTAGAATTAGCAAAGAAATTAGATTTGGGTTTAACCGGGGACAAAAGTAAAGCTGAAATTGAAAGGGAGTTACTCAAACACTTAAATGTGTCAGAGAACAGTGCATAGAGGTAGAAAAACATAAATTACAATTGAGGAAAATGGAGTTAGAAGATAAACAAAGGGAGAGAGAAAGAAAGAAAAGAGAGAGGGGAAGAGGAGAGAGGGAGAAGGTTCTTAACTGAGCAAAGAGAGAAAGAAAAAAGGGAGAGCGAAAGGGAGAGAGAAAGGGAGAGTGAAGGAGAGAGAAAGAGAAATTGAAAAAAGGGAGAGACAAAACGAGAGAATTTGAACTTGAAAAGTTGCGACTTAGTTATCAAAGTCAAGTTAACAGGATGGAGATTAAAAGAGAAGGTAGTGATGTATACAAATATGTCAAAACTTGGCCACATTTTGATCAGAAAGATGTTGAAGCTTTCTTTATTTCCTTTGAAAAATTGGCTTAGCAGATGGAATGGTCGAGGATTTATGGGTAATGTAGTTCAGACTAAACTGGTAGGCAGAGCTAGTGAGTTATTTGCCGCCTTGTCAGAAGAGGGGTTGGGACATTATGAAGAGATTAAACAGGCTATTTTAAGGGCTTATGAATTGGTACCATATAGACGGTGCTTCAGAAACACAAAGAAGGAACCATGTCAGACTTATATTGACTTTGAAAGAATTAAACATCTTCATTTTGATAGATGGGTGCATGCTATGAAAATAGATAGGCTGTATGAGAGATTATTCTGCTGCAGGAGTTTAAAAACTCACTTCCAGAGGTGATAAGAATTCACCTAGAGGAACAGAAAGTTCCGGAAGTGAGAAGGGCAGCAGAGTTAGCAGATGAATATATGTTGGTGCATAAGACAAGCTTTCGACCAGAATTTCATCCTGCAAGGAAAAGAAGTTGGGAGAAGGGGAGATCCTTTACTAGGAAATCAAGAGTAGAGAGCATTGGTAAGGATTTACCACAGGATAATAAAGAAGCCCAAAAGGGTGGAAAGGAGGTGAAGGCCTCAGGTGTTTTCACTGTGGTAAAGTCACAGTGCCGGTTGTTAAAGAAAGGCATTGTGGGAAAAGATGTGGTAAAAGATGCTAAGCCAGTGACATTAGTGAAGGTAGTAAAGGAGACTCCAAGAGCAGCCAAGGAGCTACAGGAGAGTGCACAGTGTGGCAGGAGCTGGGTATGGAGTTAGTACCAAATCTCTACAAAGAATTCACCACTGTGGGTAAAGTTTATTCAGAAAGAACAGGGGAAGAAGGACAAGAAGCTATAATTTTGAGAGACACAGGATCTAACCAGTCACTGAAATTAAGGGATGAACGAATATGCACTCTTTCTGATCTGTTACCTGAGAGTGTGGTAATTTGTAGGATAGATGGACAGAAATTTAGTGTTCCCCTTTGTAAGATCAGGTTGGAATGTCAACTTAAGACTGGGGAAGTTATAGTGGGAGTGATTGACTGTTTATTGTCAAACAGGAATTCAGTTTGTTCTTGTGAGTGATCTGGCAGGATCCAAGGTGGGAGTGACACCCCTTGTTGTGGAGAAGCCCAAGGAAGACCAAGAAACTGAGGAGTTAAAACAGAAATATCCTGGTATTTTCCCAGACTGTGTGGTAACCAGATATCACTATTAATTCACAGCATGAAGCAAAAAGTAAAGAGAAAGATGAAAGAGTTAAGCTTCAGTTAATGGACACCCTGTTTGATGTAATGAAACAGGAAAATCCTGAACAGGCAGAGGGCCAGACAGAAGTGTTTAGTCCTGAAAGGTTAAGGGACTTGCAACAACAAGACGAGATGATATATATCACTCACACACTCTGAAAAGAAGGCAGAGAATATTGCTGAGAGTTATTATCTGAAAGATAAAATCCTAAGATGGAAATGTTGACCATGGCAGGATGGTGCAAAGGAGATATGGGCCAAAATGCACCAGATTGTGTTGCCAGTAGCATACAGACAGCAAGTGTTATGCGTAGCACATGAACTACCTGTAGGAGGTCACCTAGGGGTACAAAATACTCAGGCTAAGGTGCAAAAACATTTTTATTGGCCTGAATGCACAAGGATGTGGTTAATTTTTGCCATACGTGTCATACATGTCAAATGGTAGGTAAGCCACAGGTGGTAATAAAACCAAAACCTTTGTTGCCAATTCCCGCATTTGAAGAATCTTTCTCCAGGGTTATAATTGATTGTGTAAGTCCCTTCCCAGGAAGTAAATGTGGGAACCAGTACTTGTTAACCATAATGGATGTGTCTACCAGATTTCCGGAGGCAATTCCATTACGGAATATCAAGGCAAAAAAAGGTGGTTGAGGAATTCATAGCTTTCTTCACACAGTATGGGCTACCCAGGAGATTCAGTTGGACCAAAGGTAAAATTTTACTGCTAGGCTGTTTAAGGAGGTTATGGATAGCTTAGGTATATGCCTCTTTAAATCCAGTGCATATCATCCTGAATCTCAGGAGCTTTAGAAAGGGTGGCATCAGACCCTGAAGATCATGTTGAGAGAATACTGTCAGGACTACCCGAATGATTGGGATAAAGGTATCCCATTCGTATTGTTTGCCATTAGAGATGCCCCAAATGAATCGACACGGTTTACTCCCTTAGAGTTGATATTTGGTCATGAAGTGAGATCTCCTCTGAAATTAATTAAAGAAACATTGTCAGGACCAAAGTTGAAGATCTCACACTTACATTATGTACTGGAGGTGAGGGAGAGACTAAACAAGAAGGTGAATTAGCTAAACAGCATCTAAAGAGGTGATGCAGATGGCAGAGAAAAGCTCCGAAGCTCGGATGTTTCCCGAGGGGATGACGTGTTAGTACTGTTACCAGTGATAGGAGATCCCTTCAAAGCCAGGTTTAATGGTCCCTATCAAATTGAGAAAAAGTTGAGTCAGGTGTACTATCTAGTTAAGATGCCAGATAGAAAAAAGATATCAGGTATGTCAGGTGAACATGTTGAAACCATATTATAATAGAGAGAAAGAACTGGAGAAACAGGTGTTAGTTACTGCCCCGCAGAGTAAGGAATCAAATCCAGCTGATGTGGTTTTTGAGGTGCCTCTAAATAGATATAAAAATGAAGAGGTCCTAAAGAAGTGGGATGGGTTAGTAAGCTATCTGTCTCAAGAGAATAGAACACAATTGTAAGGTTTGTTCCTGCTGTATAAGGATATATGTAAGAATCAGATGGGGAAGACTAATGCTATTATAGGGAATACTGCTCCGATAAACAACACCCCTATCGGATTAATCCTTTCAAAGCCAGATAGGTCCAGAGCTCACTGATCATCTTAGTTCCCAAAATAGATGAGACTCAATGATTCTGCATGGATTATCAGAAGGTCTTCCAATAGCTAGATTGGAGGACTGTATCGAGAAAGTCGGACAAGCCAGTTGCATCACCAAGTTGGTCTTAATGCATGGTTACTGGCAGGTACCTTTATCGGAGCCGGTGAAAGACATTTCTGCATTTGTGACCCCAAATGGGCTCTATCAGTTTAAAGTGATGCGCTTTGGAATGAAGAATGCAGCTGCCACTTTCCAAAGACTCATGAACAAAATTGTGGCTGGGTTAACAAACAGTGCAGTCTATTTGGACAACGTTGTGATCTTTAGTAAGTCCTGGGAAGATCACATGGTACAGTTGGCAGAGCTCTTTGAATGACAATGAGAAGCAAAACTGGTGATAAAATTAAATAAAAATGAATTTGCGAAAGCAGAGGCGATGTTCTTGGGACATTATATTGGTCATGGAAGATTGATCCCATGGAACGCAAAGATGAAAGCCATTGAGGAATTTCCACAACCAACCTAGAAGAAAGAGGTGCTTGTATTCTTAAGATTCAGCGGATTCTAAGGGAGGTTTATTCCAAACTTCAGCAGTGGAGTGACACAGCTGTGTAGTATCCAATTTGCTGAAGAAGAACACAAAGTTTCAGTGGACAGACCAATTCCAGGAGGTATTCAACCATTTGAAATCAATATTAACTACCAAACCAATTTTAGCTATACCAAACTTTTCAAAACCTTTTAAAGTTGCCATCGATGCTCTTGACTTAGGAGTTGGAGCTGTATTCCTACAGGAAGATAAGGATGGGATTGAACTGTCTGTTGGTTACTTTTCGAAGAAGATCAACATCCACCAGAGGAAATACTCCACAATCGAAAAAGAACTGTTGAATTTGATACTGACCTTACAACATTTTAATGTACATGTCATGAACAATGTATCAGAGATGGTGGTGTACACGGATCACAATCTGCTTACATTCTTGGAAGTCTTTAAAGATAAGAATATGAGACTAATTTTGTTGGAGTCTTATGTTACAGACTTTTAATTTAAAACTCATACATGTTGCAGATCATAAGAATGTAATTGCAGATGTGTTATCACAGATTTAACTGATAAAGTTTAGATGAGATTTGTATTTGTTTAATGTTTTATATATATGTACAGTTATATGGGAAGAAGTTAAGGTGAATTTCGATTAAAATTATCAGTTTGTTTGGATAATGCGTTTAAAGAATAGAAAAGAAATGAAGCTAACTTTTCATTGTGATATTTCATTTTTTTAAGGGGGGAGGTGTTTTGAAGATGCGGGTGTACTGTACCTTTAAAGATTTAAAAGCTAGCAGAACATCTGACAGCACCAAGTGTTCTGAACAAGATATGATGTAACATGTAGTCCAGCATCTAGGGTAGTTGGTTGTCTGGAGACAACAAAACCAGTTCAAATTAGGCCAATCAGTTTAAACTATACCCTGAAAAATACCACACACCAAACAAGTTTGAATTTAGTATTTTGACCATCTTAAAAGCCAATGACATAATCCGTATGAGTATAAGACCGCAGAAAATTGAACAATTGGGAGGAGAACTGTCAAACCACCAGCATCCGTAGACTGCTCAGAGAATAGCTCTCTTAAAGGTACCTTTATCAATCAGTAACCTGTGAAACATAAAACCCTAAGAAGAAGAAGAAAAGATCAAGGAAGATATAAACAGAAGATTAGACATCTGGCTGGTTTTAAAAATTTGAATTTTCGGTAAATCTTCATCAAGGGTTTTATCGGACTTGTATTATAGAAAGGAAAAAGATAGATTAAAGGAAGGAGTTGTAAATAATTGTTAGCTAATTATTCTCTGTTATACTTTAAGAAATAAAGTTGTTAATTTTGACTTTAAATAGTTCTTGGCCTCTCGAATTTTCACAAATTACTGCAGGAGATAAATCTCTTCCATTTTGCTCGTTTAAATTAAAAGAGGGGATTTACCCTATAATATAACACCCATTCAAAACAACATCCTACAAAACCCCTCCAAATAACTCTGGCAGCTTTAGACCTTCTCAAAAGTGTAGAATCTATAAATAGGTTGTGGATATCCCAAAAAAAATTGAAGCATGAGTTGAATCACTTTGAAGTCATCTGAATGGTAATTTATGCAACTGCACCCTGAACTACCGATATGCCAAGTACATTGGTAAAAATAAGGGAGTGCCTTTTTCAGAATTATTCACCATTTTGGCACTCTCTCCCACTTCATGAGAATTCAGGCTGCAATTTATCTTTAAACCATTAATGCTGGATGGGTATATGAATAGGAAACGTTTAAAGGGCTATGGGCCAAATGCTGGCAAATGGAGCTAGATTAATTTAGGATATCTGGTCAGCATGGACAAGTTGGACCAAAGGATCCGTTTCCATGCTGTGCATCTCCATTGACATAGACTAACCCTCTTTGTAAAAGCTGTTGCTAAATATCCTGCCCCAAATATATTTAATATTTCTATGTTCTTGTCTAAAACTGCTGATTCATTTTAAAAAGTTTGCTACCCAGTTCAATTCCTTCCTAATAATTCTAATGAAAGCAATAACTTGCTGCAGGACATTAAAACTTTGTGGTACCTTCTTATTGACAATGTTACAATTGCTGACCGCTTAAGCTTATAGCCAATGGTGAGTCCTATGATGTTGACAGGAAGCAAAGCACATGTGGTGGCTTTGAAATTTGAACACTGAAGTTTGTCTCAGTTTTGAGCTGACATGACTGTGCGAATGCTCTCTGCTACCTCTCTGCCCAAGACTGGATGTTATCCAAATGTTGTTCTTTTTTTTAGTTGGACATTCTCATTGGGATCTAGGTCCAACCTTCTGAAGGCCATTGCATGTCGTCTACCCACAGCCCAAGCTTTGCACCTTCCAACTGGTTTCTTGTGGGCTAACCCAAATGGGAAGTTACAGGGTGGGCGAGCACCGAAGGTAGTTGCAGGTAGTTGCACCCCTTTGGGACAGCTGACCTTGTAAAGAGACAGGCTTCAACCCACAACTAGAATAAGTGCTTTTCTTAAGTAATTTCAGGAAATGGGAATGAGACCTGACTATCTACTAATCTTTTCTACCAGTTCCCTCCTATTATGGTCATGACATTCAGCAAACCACTTTGGCTGGTTGGATCTGATATTTCAAGTCTGGAGGGTTCCTTTAATAAAATCTTGTTTGGAATGGTTGGGATGATCGTTGAAATAGAAATCAGGTAGGTTCTATAGCAGGGGTTTGATCTGATCCTCCAGATTTGGTTAAGGTGAAGATGGCCCTGTGAACTGTCTGATATTTATCTGGTAAAATATTTTTATTGTAAAAATGCAGTTAGTTATTTATCATTATATTAATTATGCTTGGGAACCAAACAATACTAATGTGAATTATATAAGTACCATAATAAGGCTGTCAGTGTGTAGTTTCTCACACATCTGTTCATTTGAAAGATTGAAAAAAACAGTACTAATTCAAGAAAAAATCTTCTTAGTCACCTTCTACATTAAAAAAAATCAACAAAAACATCGTTACTGGAAACCTTAAAGAAAATGTTTATGTGTAGTTCCTTGATGAATTGTCATTTGTATTTATTTATTTATTTATTTTGAGTGGTAATCATGGTACAGCAATAATAACTCTAACGTACCACCTATGCCCTAGAGTAAAATATGTTTATTTGTTAAAATGTAGCACTTCCTCAAACAGGATGCACCCACTTGGACAGAAAGCTACAGTAAACAGTTAGCTCCTGTTTATAAAATTGTTGTCAGTGAACTCACACAATACTAACCCTGACATTTGGTTCACAGCTCAGTTTTACCTTGATGCAGTGGGACCTTCTTTTATATTCAATTTATTCCTTCATGGTATGTGAGCATCCATGGAAAGGCTAGCTTATTTTGTCCATATCTAAGTTCACTTGAGAATCTATTTCCTTCTTGTCACTATTTTGCATGTATCTATTGCATTAGTATGTTGTGCCATTTGTAATCCTACTTGCCCTGAATCTAATTTATGCGTATACACCAGATACTAGTCAGTCTTACGATTGAAAGAAACTGTTACATTCCATCACAATTAAGAGGTTCAATAAATGCACTGAGTAAGCGTTTACTCATTTAAAGCACAACAAATTCATAAGAGAGCAAGCAAGATGGAGAAAGAACTGCTTCACAAATCAGGAAGTGGACTTCCTGGTGAATTAATTGTTTAAAAACAGGAAGAAACCTCTGGAATATCAACATGTCCGTAAAAGCTAGACATTACCAAAATGACTACCATCAACTGTAAGAAAGAAACAGTAATGCATTGAAGAAAGAATGGAAGAAAGAGAATTAAATTGATAGAATTGAAAAGAAGCTGAAATATTTCGAGCAGCCAGTCAATTGAAAATTGTCAGTTTTGAGAAGCATTGCCTCATACCTGATGCTGCAAATGGAAGAGCACATAATTCTGCAAAATGCATATGGATGGAATATGGAGAGTCATCAGGACAGAACATATAGAAATTCGCTGCTTTTTTTACAACACTGAAATAGGAACTGCACATCAAAGTTAGATCAGCGGCTGTTAATTCCTTTCCAATAATGTTGTTTTATTTGATTGTAAGATGTAGGCAGCATTGAGAGGCAACATTTATTTCCTTTCCCTAGTTACCCTTGAGACAGCGGCAGTGACCTGCCACTTAAGTCCACCTGTGGATAGACTGACTCATAATGCCATTAGGAGGGAATTCCAGATACTGATCCAGCAACAGTGAGGGAAGTGTTCCCAGATGGCACAATCATTTGAATGCAGCCTTGATTTCAAGGACTGTCAATTTCGCCTCACTTGTAGCAAGAAAATGTTATATAAATACAAGTTATTCTATACTTTTTGGAGAAATCTAATAAATAATTAATTATGCACCTGGAACTATAACCTGATACCACTGTTACTGACCCAGAACAATGCAGCATTGCACTACAGGAGGTCTTGGCTAACGGTATTATTGCTTGGCTGTTAATCTGAGGATTTGAGTTCAGGTCTCACTGCAGCCAGTGGTGGATTTGGCATTTAATAAAATTCTGGAATTAAGAGTTTAATGGTGACCACAAATCAAATGTCAGGAAAGCCTATCTGGTTTGTGCAAGTTAGGGGAACAAGCTTAACAATCGAGGAATCTCTTTGGATGTCTTAATTATGCAAAAAGTAGACTGGAAATGGAAACATCCTAAGAGAAATTAGCTAATGTTACTCCAAAAAGGAGTTTGAGCAATGGAACAGACTATGTACGCTACCTAAAATTACCAGAGGCAGTGAAGGCAATGGCCTAATGCTATTATCACTGGACTGTTGGCAACAGCCGATTTTGCAACAGTTTTTACCCTACTGTTGTTAGAATACTGAATGGACTCACAAACTCTTATCATTGGCTGTTTTTGTTTTTGCCACTGTTTACCTCTTATTTACTATCTATGCTACTTAACTCTGTGATCTGCCTGCATTACTCGCAAGGTAAAGCTTTTCACTGTGCTTTGGTACACATGACAATAATTTCAATTCAATTCAATTCAATTCATTCTGTTAATCCAGAGACCAAGGGGGACCAGGGCTGGAATCCCACCATGGTAGATAGTGTGATAAATTTTAATGATGACAAATCCTTTGCCAATTGTTGGAGAAAAGCCTCATCTGTTTCACCAATGCCCTTTAAGGAAGGAAACTGCCATCCTTACCTGGTCTGACACTTATGGATGGTGAATAAATGCAGACCTAGCCTGTAATGACCTCATCTGTGAATGAATAATAAAAACAATTCAAGCAAATGAAGTTGAGGACAGAAACGTTTATTTGGGAAAAACAGATTACATCAAAAGATAAAGAAGACAAACTAGGTAGAAGGCCAATTGAACAAACATATCAGCAATAGAACATTTTTAAACATGAAATGGCATTCCAGTTAGAAAAATAAAAAGCTAGGTTGCAGGCTGAGTAGTGAAGTCAGATTAAAGTCAAAAGTACACAATATTTTTTGCAGACTAGGTAATAAGTAAGAAAACTGGGGACTTGCATTTAAATTGCAAGAAAGCAATGAAACACAAGATTAGAAATGCTATGAAGGAAATATAAAATAAAATTTAACAAGTTATCTAAAGAGAAATTAAAAGGATTTCTGTTTTTATTAGATGCATATGCCATCAATCTGCAAGAAGAATGATCGACCTTTCTCAGAGGTTCTGTACGATTGTGTCAGCCACTAAGTCCCAGGAGTAGATCGGGAGAAGGATAGAGAGTTCCCCTTGCTCCAGAAAAAGAAATGAATCCCAAAAGAAACCACAACAAGGCATATTTCAACCTATTGTCAATAGTATGCTGCCTATCTGACAGGTCAGCATCAGGATATAAATAGGATTAAGCATGATGTCCCTAATTTCCACTTCTTTTCATTATATATCAAGCTACAGTAAATGTGGATTGAGTTTAATGCATCTGTTGAAATAATAGAGGGACGAAATTAATATAAGTCAATTAATTTGGTCATTTCTCATCACACATCATACTCTGCCTCATAGGAGGATTTACCTTTCAAAACAGCATATCGAAAACTGTGCCTGATTTTGCAATAATTACTTTTAGTTAGTCAAAACATTATGTACAGCAATCTAACCAGACAAGGATTTTCTTTAGGAAAAACAAGTTTTGAATAAAATTTTCAGAAGAAATTGTCAACCTCACACAGTATCAAGAGTTATGGACCAATTGTTTGTCAGTATTAATGCAGATGACTAAAGAACCATGAGCAGTGTGCCTTTTTATTTTGACCTTTAATCATTCCTAAGTAACTTGACATGGTTCAATATGTTTTGGAATTCTTATGCCCTCTCATTCGAGGAAGATCTTTTTTACCATCTAATTTATCTGTTTTTCTGTCTTTGGTCTGAGATCTGGGCTTGCAAAATAAAATTGCACACAGTCATTTAATACAAAAGCAAACATAACGAATTGTGGATGCTGCAAATCTGAAACAGTTATGTCGCCTTTCCCACTTCTCCTCTGACCTCACCCCATTATCAGCAAAATTCCGATCTTCCTCAACTACCTTCAGCTCGACAGAGTCACTGGACTTGAAACATGAACTTTGTTTTCTCTTGACAGATGCTGTCAGACCTGCTCTGCTTCTCCAGTTCTCTTTGTTTTTGCATTATTTAATACAAACTGTTTATGTAGTTGCATCCCTGAAGACAACTTGCGGTCAGGCTTTTGGCAGTGAAAATACCTGAAATCTATGTTACCCCTTAATAGCCTCAGGCCCCAGGAGACATATTCCTCAAATCAGAAACATATACCAGTAGCTCTTAATTCTCAAATAATCTCTAGTTACCAAATGACTACCCAGGGAATGACAAAGAAATATCTCCATGGTTTAAAAATTCACCAGATGATTTCAAGTATATTGGCAAAAGCAACAGAGTGCAAATATTTCCTCTCAAAATCTACAATTTCACATTATTGACTTTAATTAGGCAGAGAAGTTGAAAATATTGTGAAATTACATGTTAAACATGAACTTTCAAAATGAGAAACGATTGCATAATATGAATCTATTCTTGTGTTTGTGACAGATCTACTTTCTGAGTAAGTGCTACTTTTTGACTGCTAATGTGACTGTTGAAAATCAGAGATTCCTCCTTTCAAACAGAAATAAAGGGTGTTCTTTTTCCCCTCTCAGAACGTTGTGAGTCTTTGAAACCGTCTTTACAAAAATGTGATGGAAACTAAGTCCCCTTGAATATTTTTAAGGTATAGGTAGATCGATTCTTATTAAACATGGTTATCCAGACTAGTGGGTCAGGTCAGGCTCCAGTGGGTTGGGGGTAAAGGGATTGTTGTTGGGCCTGGTAGTGTGATGTTGGGTTGAGGTTAGAATCAGATCAGCCATGACCTGGTTCAGTGATGAAGTGGGAGAACAGTTCACTTCTGCTCTTAATCCATATCTTCATATAATGGATAACTGTGCAAATATTATGCCTTCATGTTTTGTTGGTAGAATTCTAACTTTGCAAGTATTTACTTTTCTAAAATGATGTATTATCAGAATCAAACCTCAACTCTTATTTTAATCCACTGTATCAATAGGAGTACAACCGTGTTGAGAAATCATGTATTAAGTTCCTAATTACAGTTTCAGGGGTAAGGTGAAAAGAAGTTCGAATTTGTAAGATAGGTTAAATTGACTTTTTATGCCATCTCACATGTTGTTCCTTATATCATGAGTGCATCGTTTCCCAATAACTTCAATTTCCAAGCAACAAGCCATGATATGTGGGGGGTGGTTGGGATCTTGCAGGATTTGTTACAAATCATAAATCGCTTCCTAAATAAAAACAATAAAGTGGTGACGAAAAATAATTTTACTTATATAGCATGATTTGCAAGTTCTTAACCTTTTGTGAAGCATGATAACTTTCTGCAATACGTACCTCACATTATAATTGATAATGGAAATTAAACAAGATAAGTGCATTATGAACTTGATTAAGGTATCATGAATAATTTAATCAACCAAATATGAGAATGAGATAACACTGAAGTGCTAACTTTTATGCCTGGTTGTGAAGAGGTCCTGCCTCATAGTTTCTAACATTCAGCTGGATTTGACATACCAGACTTTGGTTCCCAATTTGCATCATGATGGAACCACATTCCATTTCAAGAAGACATGGGGTTTCTGAAGACCTCAGCAGAGACAATAAATCTCTGAGAGATGCGAAACACTCTATTTCCTGTGCTGCATTAAGACAAGCTCCTGAGATTCAACAATTGGCAACATACATTAAAATCTAATCACATGGGATCAGGAACTCGGGATAAAATGACTTCACATATGTAAGAAAATCCAAGCAATCTCTTGGAATGTACAACACAGAATTTGTTGTAAAGAATGTACAACACAAGCAGAGTGGTTAAGGAGGCATTTAGCACACTTTTCTTCAGTGCTTAGTCCTTTGAGTATAGGGTTGGGGACATCATGTTGAGGTTGTACAGGATGTTGGTGAGGCCTCTTCTGGAGTTCAGTATTCAATTCTGGTCAGTTGGTTATAAGAAGGATATTACCAGGTTGGAGAGGACTCAGAAAAGATTTACCAGAATCTTGCCAAGAATAGAGGGTTTGAATAATAAGGCGAGGACGGATAGACAAGAATATTTTATACTGATTGAGAAGTGACCTCATAAAAATTTATAAAATAAAACGGGTATAAATAAGGTGAATGGCAGGCGTCCTTTCCCTAGGGTGGGGGATTTTAAGATGATGAAGCATATTTCTCAAGATGAGGGGAGAAAGATTTAAAACAGACATGGGGGCGACTTCTTTACACAGAGAGTGGTTTGTGTGTGGAATGAGTGGGTGGCACGGTGGCTCAGTGGTCAGCACTGCTGCTTCACGGTCCCAGGTTCAGTTCCAGCCTCGTACATTCTCCCCATGTCTGCGTGAGTTTCCTCCAGGTGGTCCAGTTTCCTCCCACAGTCCAAGAATGCTAAACTGCTGATAGTGATAGGTGCATTAGTCAGAGAGGGGTGGGTTACTGTCCGGAGGGTCAGTGTGAACAGGTTGGGCCAAAGGGTCCGTTTTTACGCTGTCAGGAATCTAATCTAAATGAACTTCCAGAGGAAGTGATGGGCGCTGGTACAATTACAAGATATAAAATAAACTTTTGGATAAGTACAAGAATAAATGTTTGGAAAGACATAGACCGAGTACAGGCAGGTGGGGCTAGTTTAGTTTGGGATTATGGTCAGCCTGGACTGCTTATACTAAAGGGTCTTTTATTATTCTGCACGATTTGATGATTCTATGGCAAGATAGCCACTGCAGCAGCATAGAGTGTAAGTTACAGGATACAACCATGTGAAATTCCCAGTCCAACAGACACCAAATTATCCAGGAAATTGAAAAGTGTGGCTGCCTATTCCTCTGCATCTGAAACTCTGATAAGGTACCATAAAGTTGAAGAATTCAGAGGCTTGAAATTCATTTAGCTTAATGGTTAACCAGGAAAGGTTAGAGAATACTGGCCCTGACCCAACCTCACCAAACCAGACACTCAACCTCACCAGACCTAGCCTGTCCCCACCTGACCCCACTGGATCCAGCCCCCTCCTGTATCTCCTAGCATGACCACTGGGCCTGACTCCATCACAACATGATCAGACCCCACCAGCTGCACCTGCCCACACCTAACCCTACTGTACATGGCATCATCACTCCCAATCCACACTGCCAGGCCCAGCAATCCTTGACTTCACTCCAAACCAACCCAACCCAACCCAACCCAATGGACCCTGACCTGATGAAGCACCCACCCAACCCAATCCATTAACCCACACAAATCTAAGATGGCAGCAAAGCAGGACTTTCAAGTCAGAGCTCATCAGCTCCATCTTTTTCTTTTCTTTTCACTCTTTTTTCTGTTCTTTTTCTCCTCTTTATTCTTAATTATGTCCTGTATTCCTGGCCTCAGTATGAACTTGGACTCTCAGCCCCAGCGCAGACCCAGGACAGCAATCTGGCAGCTCAGCATGGCATCCTCTCAGCCCAGCATGACTGTATCCATGCACAGCATGCAATTCTCTTGCCTCAGCATGGCGTCCTCTCAGCCCGGTATGAACTCTGCATAGACTTCTAGCCTCGAGCTGAATACAGAGCCAATTCAGAGCATCTGGAATCAAGGCCTAATGTAAATTAGGGATACATGCTGTCATGGACTGGGTTAGAAGGACTGTTATTCTGGATTTTTATTTCTTTATTTTTCCCTTTATTTTCCCCCTAAGGACTTGTTGTTAAGCATTTGTACCTAAAATGGCGCTATAAGTAAACTTGCAAGCGACATGTAAACTTTTCACTGTGAGTTAGTGAGGACTTCAGATGCTGGAGAGTCAGAGTTGATAATGTGGCGCTGGAAAAGGCACAACAGGTCAGGTAGCATCCGATGAATAAGAGAATCACCGTTTCAGGCATAACTGTTCATCAAGATGGGGAGGGGCAAGGGGGCTGAGAAATAAATGGAGGAGGGTGGGGCTGGGGGAAATGTAGGTGGGATGGTGATAGGTCAGTGGGAAGGGTGGAATGGATAGGTGTCAAGGAAGATGGTCAAGTAGATCAGGTCAAGAGAGCAGACCCAAGTCAGACGGTTGGATCTGGGATAGGTGGAGGGTGGGGAGACTTGGAAACTGGTGAATTCAATGTTGAGGCTGTGTGGTTGTAGGCTCCCAAGGCAGAAGATGAGGTGTTCCTCCTCCAGTTTGCGTGTGACCTGGTTTCAGGAGTGGAGGAGGCCCAGAATGGACTTTTCACTGTACTCATTTGAGTATGTGTGACAATAAAGCAAATTCGAATTCGAATACTAACCCACCCTGAGCGCTCACTCCCTTGCATTCTACCCAGCTGGCAGCCTAACCCTTCACCCATCTGGTCCTGTACCCACTTCAACCACCTGCCTTCTCTTGCCCCACCCACTCCCCCTTCCTTTCCTTATATATATTAGCTTTTCACTGTAGCTTTCAGAATGTTTACTGGACACTTAAACTTCAGAAAATGGCACTCAGAGCAGCAAAAGGAAATGTGATTTCAACGTCAAGTTTCTCAATGTTGAACTTGAAGGTTTTGAACAGCTTCATAAGAGGAAGCTCCTGTCCAGGAATCACCAGAGCAGCAGTTATCAAAAGTTAAAAGGGGATTTTTAAAATCTGATCAGGACAGGAAGTAGGATTTCCAACTTACATTGGAATCTCTGAGTCATATGATCACAATGCTAATACATTTTTGAACTTCTATAAAATAATTTAGGGACAGCACAGTGGCTCAGTGGTTAGCACTGCTGCCTCCCAGCGCTAGGGACCTGGGTTTGATTCTAACCTCCAGTGACTACCTGCGTGGAGTTGCACATTCCTTCCATATCTGTGTGGATTTCCTCTAGGTGTTTCAATTTCCTCCCACAGTCCAAAGATGTACAGGTTAGGTGGATTGGCCATGCTAATGTGCAAGGCAAAAGTGAGGACAGCAGATACTGTAAATCAGAGTCCAGGTTAGAGTGCTGCTGGAAAAGCACAGCAGGTCAGGCAGCATCCGAGGAGTGAAGGGCTTTGCCTGAAACGTCGATTTTCCTACTCCTTGGATGCTGCCTGACCTGTTATGCTTTTCCAGCATCACTCTAATCTAGACCCCCATGCTAATGTGCAGTTTAGGTGCATTAGACAAGGGTAAATGTAGAGCATTTAGCATGGCCAATTCACCTAACCTACACATAAAGTCATAGAGTCATAGAGATGTACAGCATGGAAACAGACCCTTCGGTCCAACCCGTCCATGCCGACCAAATATCCTAACCCAATCTAATCCCACCTGCCAGCACCCGGCCCATATCCCTCCAAACCCTTCCTATTCAAATACCCATCCAAATGCCTCTTAAATGTTGCAATTGTACCAGCCTCCACCGCAACCTCTGGCAGCTCATTCCATACATGTACCACCCTCTGCATGAAATAGTCGCCCCTGATGTCTCTTTTATATGCGGGTAAGTAGAATGCGGGTAAGTGGAGTTGAGATGGCCATCAGCCATGATTGAATGGTGGAGTGGACTCGATGGGCCGAATGGCCTTACTTCCACTCCTATGTCTTATGGTCTTATATCTTTCCCCTCTCACCCTAAACCTATGCACTCTAGTTCTGGACTCCCTGACCCCAGGGAAAAGACTTTGTCTATTTATCCTATCCATTCCCCTCATAATTTTGTAAACCTCTATAAGGTCACCCCTCAGCCTCCGACAGCTCCAACCTGTTCAGCCTCTCCCTGTAGCTCAGATTCACCAACCATGGCAACATCCTTGTAAATCTTTTCTGAACCCTTTCAAGTTTCACAAGTTCTTTCCGATAGGAAGGAGACCAGAATTGCACGCAATATTCCAACGGTGGCCTAACCAATGTCCTGTACAGCCGCAACATGACCTCCTTTCCACTTAAGACATTCCTTCCATACCAGGCAACATCCTAGTAAATCTCCTCTGCACTCTTTCCAAAGCTTCCACATCCTTTTTATAATGCAGTGACCAGAACTGTACACAATACTCCAAGTGTGGCTGTACCAGAGTTTTGTACAGTTGCAGCATAACCTCTTGGTTCTGGAACTTAATCCCTCTATTAATAAAGGCCAAAACACTGTATGCCCTCTTAACAACCCTGTCAATCTGGGTGGCAACTTTCAGAGATTTCTCTGCTCATCTGCACTCCCAAGAATCTTACCATTAGCCCAGTACTTTGCATTCTGATTACTCTGGCTAAAGTGTATCACTTCACACTTGTTCACATTAAACTCCATTTGCCACCTCTCAGCCCAGCTCTGCAGCTTATCTATGTCTTACTGCAACCTACTACATCCTTTGTCACTATACACAACTCCACCAACCTTAGTGTAGTCTGCAAATTTACTAACCTACCCTTCTAAGCCCTCATCCAGGCCATTTATAAAAATGACGAATAGCAGTGGATCCAAAACCGACTCTTACGGTACGCCGCTAGTAACTGGACACCAAGATGAACATGCTCCATCAACTAAAACCCTCTGCTTTCTTTCAGCAAGCCAATTACTGATCCAAACTGCTATGTCTCCCACAATCCCATTTCTCCACATTTTGTATAATGGCCTACTGTGAGGAACCTTATCGAACGCCTTGCTGAAATCCATATACACCACATCAACCGGTTTACTCTCATCTACCTGTTTGGTTACTTTGTCAAAAAACTCAATAAGATTTGTTAGGCACGACCTACCCTTCACAAAACCGTGCTGACTGTCCCTGATCAGATTATTCTTTTCTAGATGGTTATAAATCCTATCTCTTATAACCTTTTCCAACACTTTACCGACAACTGAAGTGAGACTCACTGGCCTGTAATTACCAGGGTTGTCTCTACTACCCTTTTTGAACAAGGGAACCACATTTGCTATCCTCCAGTCCTCAGGCACTATTCCTGTAGACAATGATGATTTGAAGATCAATACCAAAGGCTCGGCAATCTCTTCCCTTGCTTCCCAGAGGATCCTAGGATAGATTCCATCCGACCCGGGGACGTATCTATTTTTACACTCTGCAGTATTTCTAGTCTAGATGCAAGTCTCTCTGTATCTTCCTTGGCAACATTTTCATTTTCTATAGTGAACACTGTCGAAAAATATTTATGATTTGGAGATGCCGGTGTTGGACTGGGGTGTACAAAGTTAAAAATCATACAACACCAGGTTATAGTCCAACAGGTTTAATTGGAAGCACACTAGCTTTCGGAGCGACGGTCCTTCATCAGGTGATTGTCAATCATCTGATGAAGGAGCATCACTCCGAAAGCTGGTGTGCTTCCAATTAAACCTGTCGGACTATAACTTGGTGTTGTATGATGTTTAACTTAGAAAAATGTTTATTTAGTGCTTCTCCTATCTCCTCTGACTCCACACACAACTTCCCACTATTATCCTTGACTTGCCCTAATTTAACTTTCGTTATTCTTTTATTCCTGACATACCTGTGGAAAGCATTAGGGTTTACCCTGACCCTATCTGCCAACAACTTCTCATGTCTCCTCCTGGCTCTTCTGAGCTCTCTTTTTAGGTCTTTCCTGACTTCCTTGTAACCCTCAAGCGCCCTAACTGGGTTTTCACATTTTGTCCTAACATAGGCCTTCTTCTTCTTCTTGACCAGGGATTCCACTTTCTTAGTAAACCACGGCTCACGCATTCTATATCTTCCTCTCTGCCTGACAGGTACATACTTATCTAGGACACACAGGAGCTTTTCCTTGAATAAGCTCCACATTTTTTAATGTGCACATCCCCTGCAGTTTCCTTCCCCATTCTACGCTTCCTAAATCTTTCCTAATTGCATTGTAATTTCCCTTCCTTCAGCTGTAACTCTTGCTCGGTGGAGTACACCTATCCCTTTCCATCACTAAAGTAAACCTGACAGAATTGTGATTGCTGACTCCAAAGTGTTCACCTACTTTCAAATCTAACACCTGGCCAGGCTCATTACCCAATAATAAATCTAAAGTGGCTTCGCCCCTTGTAGGCCTGTCCCTCCTGCACACACTGGACAAAAACTGACCCATCTGTAGTACTCATACTGTCGTGATCCCAGTCAATATTTGGATAGTTGAAGTCCCCCATGACAACTAACCTGCCTCTTTCATTCCTATTGAGAATCATCTTTGCTATCCTTTCCTCTCCATCTCTGGGACTATTTGGAGGCCTATAGAAAACTCCCAGCATGGTGACTTCTCCTTTCCTGTTTCTAACCTCAGCCCATACTACCTCAGTTAAAGAGTCCCCAAACATTCTTTCTATAACTGTAATATTGTCCCTGATCAACAATGCCACACTTCCCCCTCTTTTACCATCTTCTCTGTTCTTACTGAAACATCTGAATCCCGGAATCTGCAACAACCATTCCTGACCCTGCTCTATCCATGCCTCAAGCCATGTTCTTCTATCCATGTCTTTTAACCATGTACTTTTATCCAGAACAGTAACAGAACAATGAACCTGGCCTCTTATTTTGTTAAAGAAAAGCTGCCTGGCTAATTCTTTATGACTGGTGTGAAACAGTTAAGTATTTACATGTAATTGGCAAGTAAAACAAATTTTAAACAGACCCATTGCAATCAAACAAAGAAGAAAAGACAACATGTCCACCCTATTCTCCTCATCTGGACATAACACATATTGATTGATTGTATTTATTCCTTGTTCCTTATTTATTATGAGAAAGAGGCCACTTGATTTCCAATTTCAAGGATTAATGTTGACACTGATTAGCTCAGTTCCTCAAGTACTAAAACAGTGTGCTTTGTTAATTGATGGATATTTGATAATTGTCTGAAAATTAATTAGCAAGCTTTAGATCTCATTTTCAAACCTGTGAATAAATAAAAAATCTAAGAATAAATAATTTACAGTCTGTTGCTACTGTGATGTTTTATTGAAAGTCGGATAGAATTTTTTTCTCCACACAGCAGTGTTTAATAAAGACAGCTGACCAGAGATACTTTAACAAACCACGTATTAGAAATAAAGTTTTGAATTCAGTTCTGCTGTCAGCAAGTAGACATTTATTAAAAGCCATTTATTAAAAACATCACTCAAGCATGATGTAACAGGTTAAATGTTGAATCTTTTCTGTTTCTCACGTCAATGTAGTAATTGAGTGCAGAAGAACCTGTCTTTTTTTAACACAGTCGCATTCTTGGTCTCCATGGTAACAGACAGGCTTTCAGCAATAAGTTGTATACAAGCAGGGATATAAATTTTCAGCAATTAAAATGTCAACATTCCTGTTGTAGTCACTGCTGATTTCAAAGTACAATAACTGCTCTTGTAATTTTATATAGTGAGTAGGTTGGTTTTCACAATTTGATTTGACATCTACTGGAAAAATCGTAAAGACAAAAGGTAAAGTTTCATAGTCCAAGCAAATCATTGGGCTGCTCTCCCATTACAGTTTGATAGGATGGCTGGTAGTTTAACCTGAGGATCACCATCCCGCAAGCGAGAAGCAGATTTAAGAAGGTGCAACTTTCATGGTAGCCAGAGCCAGTGTGGGAATTAAATCCACATTCTTGATTTCACTGCAGCACAAAGCAGCCGTCCAGCCAACTGAGTGAATCAACCTCCTTAAGCCATTGATTCAAGTGACCCACTATGTTACAGTAATATCATTCACTGGTCTGGCAGCATCTGTGGAGAGAAACCAGATTTAATGCTTTGGGTCGAGTGACTCTTCCTCAGAGTTCTGAGGAAGTGTCACTCACTCCAAAGCATTAACTCTGATTTCTCTGTACAGATGCTATCAGATCAGCTAAGCTTTTCCAACAGCTTCCATTTTTGTTTCTGATTTACGGCATCCACAGTTCTCTCAGTTTTTAATATCATTCACTGTATTACTATGTATTGTGTCAAACTGAAGTAAGTGATATATCTTTACAAGCATTCATTTCCATCTAATTTAATGATCAACCTTCTTAGCCAAGCCACCGTGGAGATGTTGACACTTAAATATGAACAAAAAGCCACAAAAACAGGATACTTGGGTAATTTATTGTTAATAAAACACCATTGTGAGATTATTTTTCTCAAAAAGCAGATTCCAGAGCTTCCTTGTGAGTTCAACCATCAGATCGACTGCTAGACCTGGTGTTGAAACATGCAAAATGTATATATTGCAGATTTGATCTATGGTCAACATTGAGATGCCCAGTATTGATGCTGGGAAATAATGCTCGTGTCCTTGTTCTAGAAAATCAAAAAGGAAAGAAAGACGAGAGAGACAGTTTTTTGGTGAAAGAGGTAAATATCATATTCCCCCATTATCAACATCAAAGAGTTTGCCAATGACCAATGAAGTTGTTGCTTCTGGAATCTACTCATTGACTCAATTGATATAAGTAAAAATAGGATTTTTTTCAAGCTCTGATCCATTGTTAAATACCTAAATAACTCTGTGCTCTCTGATACAGAATAGGAGCTAGACTGATGGATCAGATAGATGTCAAATTCACCACCTGCAGAAAAAAATGGTAAGAAGAGAAACTTGAGATGAAAAAATTCTCAGTAAGTTGCATTGATTTATGATTTATAAAAACATGAGAAACGCTCAGATGTAACCAGCAAGAAAAGATTTTTCATTTGGTTCTCACTTATTCTTGTTTATTCTTATACTCTGGGGATCTCCAAGGCATTTAACCTAAAACAGAAGGTTTTTACATGGAATTCAAAAGGATAATGTCCTATGGAATGTAGCCATCATCCCCAACAGTTCTTACATGCTGACTTTTTATTACCTCCTCTGCAGAGATGGGTTACACTCTTGGGTCTTGTGCATTAAATCATAGAATCTCAGAAGTCACAGCACCAGAGGAGGCTGTGCAACCCAACTTATTACACACCTCAATCCTGCCAGAATTGTTTCTGGCAGAATCTCCAGACAAGGACCAAATTTGCATTGCTTGTAGGAAAACAGTAAATAATAAACTTGAGTAGAAGTTCCACATTTTTGCCTTTTTTGAAACGCTTGCATTTTCGAGGAGCTGTCTGCTATTATCTTTGATAACTGTACTGAAAAGGCAAATCTCATTATACAGCTCAAGATTGAAAGGAAACCTCCGATGAAAATAATGGTTTACATTTGTTTAAAAGATCTCAAGGAGTCTCCAATATAGAAACTGCTAGCACAATAAGAATATTAGATGATAGAATACTGTTATGGCTGATAGCAGATTTTGTTTGACATTAATATTGAGTCATAGAAAGTGAAAGATGGAGTTTAAGTTAACCTCAGCACATGAACAACGCCGAAGAATCTGGAATAGAAAGAGTATTCCGTCAAAACAATTCAGAGATGCATCAGAAAACCTTTGATAATTATGGGGGAATTTGATTGTCATTGAACATAAGAACATAAGAGAGACAGTTTCTCGGTAAAAGATATAGATGTCATATTCCTCATTATCAACATCCTAGAGTTTGCCAATGACCGTAACCCATCGGACCAGAAATAAAAATATCATGGCTACTAAGGATGGGTGTATTGTCATGAGTGGTTCAAATCCAAACTCAAGCACAAGTTGTTTATTACACCTTTAAACAGTAAAACAGAAAATGCAGGATTTTTAAAAAATAGGATTCTTCCAAACATCTCTGTGATGCAAAGTCATAATGATACTAATCACATCTGTTTAACCTTCACAGTAGAGTATGCTGTGCAATCCACCAGCAGAGAGTATTGGTAAATCAGCAGATGCTGGTCAAGATTGAACTACCTTTCCCATTAGTACATTAGCTTGCTAGCTCAGCTGGAACACTGATTGGCTTATTTTCAGAGGTTCTGTTAATAGCTGGCTAGTCTATCATGAACAACTGTCTGGAATATTGTGAACCAGCTTAACTGATATGTTGGAGTACCAGATACATCACAAACAACTGATTCTGCTTGCACACATATCACCTTTGTGTCAATTGATCCAATTTCACTTCCTCACTCCCAAAATGAATGCCAATTTGTTGGTCTTTAAAGAACACAGGGTTTAGCCCTTGCTGATGAACATCAGGCATCACTGGATGGTATGGTGGGCAGTGCAATATGCCATAAAATATGTAAATGCTTTTCCATGATTATCTTGCACCAATTGTTCACTTCATGTCCTATCACAATGTGGGTTTCGATGCATATCTCTGTGCAACGTTAATTGCCACACTTATCATAGACTCATAGAATCATAAAGCATAGAAACAGACCCCTTGACCCAACATGTCTATGTTGACCAACAAAGACCCAAGCTACATGAGTCTCATTTAACTACACTTGTCCCAAAGCCTACCATGCCCTGCCATTTTAAGTGTACATCCAGATCTTTCTTAAATGTTGTGAGAATACCTGTCTCCACCACAGTCTCAGGCAGCATGTTCCATTTTCCTTCCACCCTCTGGGTGAAAACATCTTTTTTCAGATTCTCTCTGAACCACTTACTCCTCACCTTAAACTTAGACCCTCTAGTTTTAGACACATTTGCCATGGGGAAAAGATTCTCACAATCTACTTTGTCTATACTTCTCATAATTTTGTAAACCTCAATCAGATTCCACCTCAGCCGTCTCTGTTCCAGAAAATAAAAACAAACCCAGTCTATCCAGTCAGCCCACATAACTGGGACATTTCATCTCTGGCAAGATCCTGGTAAATCTCCTTTGCATCTTCTCCAGCGTAATCACATCCTTCGATAGTGTGATGATCAGAACTGCATACAGTATTCCATCTGTGGCCTAACCAATGTATTGTAAAGTTCTAACACAACTTCCTTGCACATATATTCCTGTATTGACCTGGCTAATGAAGAGAAGCATTCCATATGGTTGTGAATCCTATCAAATCGAATGGATCGGTTGGAGAGATAGTTAGTGGCAATGAGGAATTTACAAGAACAGGGGGGTGTGATGGGTGGCAGTTATAGGAAGGGAGAAAAGTTGCAGATACAGCTACTTGAAGGGGCAACTCCAGGAAAGGTAAGAGAGGTAGGCAGGTAGTGCAGGAGTCTTCTGTGGCTATTCGATTTTCAAACACGTATGCTGTTTTGAAAAAGTAGGGAGTGATGGATTATCAGCAGAGTATAGCAAGAACAGCCAAGTTTCTGGTATCAAGACAGGCTTGAATGTCATGAGGAGTACATCGGATTAAAAGGGACCAATTGTGTTAGGGATCTCTCCAGTCCGAGGCATAGACAGAGATTTCTGCAGCCAGCAGCGAAAAACCAGAATGGTGTGTTGTTTCCCTGGTGTCAGGATCAAGGACGTCTCAGAGAGGGTGCAAACTATTCTCCAGAGAAAGAGGGCCCAGCAGGAGGTTATTGTTCACATTGGAACCAAGAACATAAGAAGGGAAAAGGTTGATAGTCTGAAGGGAGATTACAGAGAGTTAGGCAGGAATTTATAAAGGAGGTTCTTGAGAGTAGTAATATCTAGTTACTCCCAGTGCTACGAGCTAGTGAGGGCAGGAATAGGAGGATAGAGCAATTGAATGCATGGCTGAGGAGCTGGTGTATGGGAGAATGATTCATATTTTTGGATCTTTAGAATCTCTTCTGGGGTAGAAGTGACCTGTACAAGAAGGACAGATTGCACCTGAATTGGAAGGAGACTAATATACTGGCAGGGAAATTTGCCAGAGCTGCTCGAGAGGATTTAAACTAGTAAGGTGGAGGGGGGGAATCCAGGGAGATAGTGAGGAAAAAGATCAAACTGTGACTGGTACAGCTGAAAAAAGAAGTGAGTCAAACAGTCAGGGCAGGCAGGGACAAAGCAGAGAACAAGGTAGGATTGATAAATTAAACTGCATTTATTTCAATGCAAGAAACCTAACAGGGAAGACAGATGAAGTCAGGGCATGGTTAGGAACATGGAACTGGGATATCATAGCAATTACAGAATCAGGGCTCAGGGATGGGCAGGACTGGCAGCTTAATGTTCCAGGATACAGAAGCTACAGGAAGGACAGTAAGGGAGGCAAGAGAGGAGGGGAGTGGCCTTTTTGTTAAGGGATAGCATTACAGCTGGACTGAGTACCTACTTCCACCACAGTCTCAATTAAATTATTTACACAGGACTTCCCTACAACAAATCTCTCAGCCCCCTTGGGCCACCCCTTCATTCATGATGAAGAACTTATGCTTGAAACGTTGACTCTCTTGCTCCCTAGATGCTGCCTGACCAGTTGTGCTTTTCCAGCACCACACCTTTTAACTCTAACAAATCTGTGCGGACTATCCCTGTTCAATATCTGCTTTTCCAAGCATTAACTCATCCTATACCTCAGAGGGAGGATATTCTAGGAAATACATCCAGGGAAGTTATTTGGGTGGAACTGAGAAATAAGAAAGGGATGATCACCTTATTGGGATTGTACTATAGACCCCCTAATAGTCAGCTGGAAATTGAGAAATAAATTTGTAAGAAGATCTCAATTATCTGTAAGAATAATAGTGGTTATGGTAGGGGATTTTAACTTTCCAAACATAGACTAGGATTGCCATAGTGTTAAGGGTTTAGAGGAGAGGAGTTTGTTAAGTGTGTACAAGAAAAGATTTTGATTCAGTATGTGGATGTACCCAATAGAGATGGTGCAAAACTTGACCTACTCTCGGGAAATAAGGCAGGGCAGGTGACTGAGGCATCAAGAGGGGAGCACTTTGGGGCCAGCGACCACAATTCTACTAGTTTTAAAATAGTGATGGAAAAGGATAGACCAGATCTAAAAGTTTAAGTTCTAAAATGGAGGAAGGCTAATTTTGACGGTATTATGAGGGAAATCAGGAGGGCAAAAAGGGGACATGAGATAGCATTGACAAATGAGGTTAAGGAGAATCCAAAGGGTTTTCACAAATACATTAAGGGCAAAGGGTAACTAGACAGAGAATAGGGCCCCTCAAAGATCAGCAAGACAACCTTTTGTGAAGCAGCAGGAGATGGGGGAGATACCAAATGAGTATTTTGCATCAAATAAAAGCAAATTACTGTGGATGCTGGAATCTGAAACCAAAAGAGAAAATGCTGGAAAATCTCAGCAGGTCTGGCAGCATCTGTAAGGAGAGAAAAGAGCTGTGTTTCGAGTCTAACTGACTCTTTGTTAAAGCACCAAAGTATTTTGAATCAGTGTTTATTGTGGAGAAGGACATGGAAGTATAGAATGTAGGGAAGTAGATGGTAATATCTTGAAAAATGTCCATTTTACAGAGGAGGAGGTGCTGGATATCTTGAAACATGTAAAAGTGGATAAATCACCAGGACATGATCAGGTGTACCCTCGAACTCTGTGGGAAACTGAGGAAGTGATTGTTCGGCCCTTTGCCGAGATATTTGCATCATTGATAGACATCGGTGAGGAGCCGGAAGACTGGACGTTGGCTAAAATATGTCACTATTTAAGAAAGGTGGTAAGGACAAGTCAGGGAACTTTAGAACAGTGAGCCTGACGTTGGTAGTGGGCAAGTTGTTGGAGGAAATCCTGAGGGACAGGATTTACACGTATTCAGCAAGGCAAGGACTGATTAGAGACAGTCAACATGGCTTTGTGTGTGGGAAATCATGTCTCACAAATTTGATTGAGTTTTTGGAAGAAGTAATAAAGAGGATTGATGAGGGCAGAGTGGTAGACGTGATCCATATGGACTTCAGTAAGGCATTCAATAAGGTTCCCCATGGGAGATTGGTTGGCAAGGTTAGATCTCATGGAGTACGGGGAGAACTAGCCATTTGAATACAGAGTTGGCTCAAAGGTAGAAGTTAAAGGGTCCTGGTGGAGGGTTGTTTTCCAGACTAGAGGCCTGTGACCAGTGGAGTGCCACAAAGATTGGTGCTGGGTCCATTTCTTTTCATCATTTATACAAATGATTTGTATGTAAGCATAAGAGGTATAGTCAATAAGTTTGCAGATGACACCAAAATTGTGTAGTGGACAGCAAAGAAGGTAAACTCAGATTACAATGGGATCTAGATCAGGTGGGCCATTGGGCCATGTTGTGGTAGATGGGGTTTAATTTAGATAAATGTGAGGTGCTGCATTTTGGGAAAGCAAATCTTAGCAGGACTTATACATTTAATGTTAAGGTCTTAAGGAGTGTTGTTGAACAAAGAGACCATGGAGGGCAGGTTCAGAGTTGCTTGAAAGTAGAGTCGCAGTTAGATAGGATAGTGAAGACAGCGTTTGGTATGCTTTCCTTTATTGGTCAGAGTATTGAGTACAAGAGTTGGGAGGTCATGTTGCGGATGTACAGGACATTGGTTAGACCACTGTTGGAATATTGCGTGCAATTCTAGTCTCCTTCCCATCGGAAAGATGTTGTGAAACTTGAAAGGGTTCAGAAAAGATGTACAAGGATGTTGCCAGGGTTGGAGGATTTGAGCTATAGGGAGAGGTGAATAGACTGGGACTGTTCTCTGCCATATCTGCTCCCAGGAGAACCAGTTCTACCACAGAACACACCAGATGGCCTCCTTCTTTAGAGACCACAATTTCCCTTCCCACGTGGTTAAAGATGCCCTCCAATGCATCTCGTCCACATCCCACACCTCTGCCCTCAGACCCCACCCCTCCAACCGTAACAAGGACAGAAACCCACCCCAGTGCTCACCTTCCACCCTACCAACCTTCGCATAAACCAAATAATCCACTGACATTTCCGCCACCTCCAAAAAGACCCCACCACCAGGGATATATTTCCCTCCCCATCCCTTTCCACCTTCCACAAAGACCGTTCCCTCCGTGGCTACCTGGTCAGGTCTACGCCCCTCTACAACCCACCTTCCTGTCCTGGCACCTTCCCCTACCACCACAGGAATTGCAAAACCTGCGCCCACACCTCCTCCCTCACATCCATCCAAGGCCCTAAAGGAGCCTTCCATATCCATCAAAGTTTTACCTGCACATCCACTAATATCTTTTATTGTGTCTGTTGCTCCCGATGCGGTCTCCAATACATTGGGGAGACTGGACGCCTCCTAGCAGAGCACTTTAGGGAACATGTCTGGAACACCCGTACCAATCAACCACACCGCCCTGTGGCCCAACATTTCAACTCTCCCTCCCACTCTGCCGAGGACATGGAGGTCCTGGGCCACCCGATGCCTGGAGGAAGAACGCCTCATCTTCCGCCTTGGAACACTTCAACCCCAAGGCATCAATGAGGACTTCAACAGTTTCTTCATTTCCCCTTCCCCCACCTCACCCTAGTTCCAATCTTCCAGCTCAACACTGTCCCCATGACTTGTCCTACCTGCCTATCTTCTTTTCCACCTATCCACTCCATCCTCCTCTCTGACCTATCACCTTCATCCCACCCCCATCCACCCATTGTACTATTTGCTACGTTTCCCCCACACTCCTCCCCGACCTATCACCTTCATCCCCACCCTCACTCACCTATTGTAGTCTGTGCTACTTTCTCCCTACCCCTACCCTCCTCTTATTTATCTCTCCACCCTTCAGGCACTCTGCCTGTATTCCTGATGAAGGGCTTTTGCCCAAACTATCGATTTTACTGCTCCTTGAATGCTGCTTGAACTGCTGTGCTTTTCCAGCACCACTAATTCAGCACCTGGAGCATCAGAGCCTGAGGGGTGACCTTAAAGAGGTTTATAAAATCATGAGGCACATGGATAGGCTAAATAGACAAAATCTTTTCCCTGGGTTTGGGTGAGTCCAGAACTAGAGGGCATGGGTTTACGGTGAGAGGGGAAAGACATATAAGAGAGCTAAGGGGCAATGCTTTCACACATTTTGTGATGTGTGTATGGAATGAACTTCCAGAGGAGGCTAGTACAGTTGCAACATTTAAAAGGCATTTGGATGGGTATATAAATAGGAAGGGTTTGGAGGGATATGGCCGGATGCTGGCAAGTGGGATCAGATTAGGTTGCGATATCTGGTCGGCATGAACAAATTGGACTGAAGGGTCTGTTTCTTTGCTGTACATCTCTATGACTCTATATGCTTTCTTCACCACCTGTCTGCCTGTGCTGATATCTTCAGGGATGTATAGGCTTGTATGCCATTTGATCCTCATTACTCCCAGGAACATACCATTCACTGTATTTGCCCTTTGCTTACCAGATATCCCAAAATGCATCACCTCACACTTATCAGGATTAAATTCCATCAGACCCACTACTCTGCCCAATTTACCAGCTTATCAATATCAGACTGTAGCTTGAGACCATTCTCCTCATTATTAACAACACCACTAATTTTTACGTCATCTACAAACTGACTGATTATATCTTCTGCTTTCACACCCAATTCATTAATGCAAGTAAACAAACAGCAGAGGCCCCAGCATCAATCCCTGTATGGTACACCACTGGTCACAGACTTCCAAACACAAAAACAATCCTTCAACATTACAGTTTACCTCCTGTTTGTAATCCAATTTTGGATCCACTTTGCCAACTTGCATTGGATCTCATGGGTTCTTACCTTCTGGCCCAGCCTTCCAGGTCAGACCTTGTCAAAGACCTTACTGAAGTCCATGTAAACCACATCAACAAATTTAGTCACCTTTTCAAAAAACTCAATTAAATTATTCACACAGGGCTTCCCTCTAACAAATTTCTCAGCCCCCTTGGGCCACCCCTTCATTTATGATGAAGAGCTTATGCTTGAAACATTGACTCTCCTGCTCCTCTGATGCTGCCTGACCAGCTGTGCTTTTCCAGCACCATACTTTTCAGGGACTATCCCTGTTCAATCTTTACTTTTCCAAGTGTTAATTCATCCTGCACCTCAGATGTTTTCATCATTTATATGAACCAATTGGATGTGAACATAAGAGCTAAGGTTAATAAGTTTGCAGATGACACCAAAATGGGAGATGCAGTGGACAGTGAAGAAGGTTACTTCAGAGTACAATGGGATCTTGGTCAAATGGGCTAATGGGCCGAGGAGTGGCAGATGGAATTTAATTTAGATAAATGTGAGGTGCTGCATTTTCAAAATGCAAATCAGAGCAGGACTTCAACATTCATGGTAAGGTCCTGGGGAGTGTTGCTGAACAAAGAGAGCTTGGTGTGCAGGTTCATAGCTCCTTGAAACTGGAGTCACAGGTACATAGGATAGTGAAGAAGGTGTTTGATATGCTTGTCTTTATTGGTCAGTGCATTGAGTATAGGAGTTGGGAGGTCATGTTGCAGCTGTACAATACATTGGTTAGGTCACTTTTGGAATACAGTGTGCAATTCTGGTCTCCCTACAATAGGAAGGATGTTGTGAAGCTTGAAAGGGCTCAGAAAATATTTGCAAGGATATTGCCAGGTTGGAGAATTTGAGCTATAGGGAGAGGCTGAACAGGCTGGGGCCGTTTTCCCTGGAGCTTGGAAGGTTGAGGGGTGACCTCATAGAGGTTTATAAAATCATGAGAGATATGGATAGGGTAAATAGACAGGGTGGGGGAAGCCAAAACTAGAGGGCATAAGCTTAAGATTTGATTGGAATGATTTAAAAGGGACCGAAGGAACGGTTTTTTTTTACAGAAAGTTTTGCATGTGTAGAATGAGCTGCCAGAGTAAGTGATGGAGACTGGTACAATTGCAACATTTAGAAGGTGTCTAGATGGGTATATGAAAGAGATATAGGCCAAATGCCAGCAAATGGGACTAGATTAAATTAGGATATCTGGCCGGTATGGACGAGTTGAATTGAAGGGTCTGTTTCTGTGCAGTACATCTCTATGATTCCATGGCTCTACATTACTGATGTCAGACTAACTGGTCACTCATTACCTGGTCAATCCCTTTAATAAAACAAAAACATTAACTATCCTACAGTCATCTGGAACTTCACTTATGGCCAGCTGGATAGTAGTAACAGGATAGGTCAGAGTCAGCATGGATTTATGAAGGGGAAATCATGCTTGACAAATCTTCTGGAATTTTTTGAGGATGTAACTCTGAAGATAGATGAGGGGGATACAGTAGATGTAGTGTACCTGGACTTTCAGAAAGCTTTTGATAAAGTCCCACATAGGAGGTTAGTGAGCAAAATTAGGGCACATGGTGTTGGGGGCAAAGTACTAACTTGGATTGAAAGTTGGTTGGCTGACAGGAAACAAAGAGTAGTGATAAACGGTTCCATTTCGGAATGGCAGGCAGTGACCAGTGGGTACCGCAGGTATCAGTGCTGGGACCTCAGCTTTTTACAATATATGTTTATGATATAGAATGTGATATTAGTAATAACATTCACAAATTTGCTGATGATACTAAGCTGGGTGGCAGGGTGAAATGTGAGGAGGATGTTAGGAGATTACAGGGTGACCTGGACAGGTTAGGTGAGTGGTCAGATGCATAGCAGATGCAGTTTAATGTGGATAAATGTATAGTTATCCACTTTGGTGGCAAGAACAGGAAGGCAGATTACTACCTAAATGGAATCAATTTAGGTAAAGGGGCAGTACAAAGAGATCTGGGTGTTCTTGTACACCAGTCAATGAAGGCAAGCATGAAGGTACAGCAGGTAGTGAAGAAAGCTAATAGCATGCTGGCTTTCATAACAAGAGGGATTGAGTATAGAAGCAAAGAGGTTCTTCTGCAGCTGTACAGGGCCCTGGTGAGACCACATCTGGAGTACTGTGTGCAGTTCTGGTCTCCAAATTTGAGGAAAGACATTCTGGCTATTGAGGGAGTGCAGCATAGGTTCACGAGGTCAATTCCTGGAATGGCGGGACTACCTTATGCTGAAAGACTGGAGCGACTGGGTTTGTATACCCTTGAGTTTAGAAGACTGAGAGGGGATCTGATTGAGACGTATAAGATTATTAAAGGATTGGACATTCTGGAGGCAGGAAACATGTTTCCGCTGATGGGTGAGTGCCGAACCAGAGGACACAGCTTAAAAATACGGGGTATGCCATTTAGGACAGAGATGAGGAGAAACTTCTTCACCCAGAGAGTGCTGGCTGTGTGGAATGCTCTGCCCCAGCGGGCAGTGGAGGCCCAGTCTCTGGATTCATTTAAGAAAGAGTTGGATAGAGCTCTCAATGATAGTGGAATCAAGGGTTATGGAGATAAGGCAGGAACAGGATACTGATTAAGGATGATCAGCCATGATCATATTGAATGGTGGTGCAGGCTCGAAGGGCAGAATGGCCTACTTCTTCACCGATTGTCTATTGTCTATTGTCTAAATATTAAGTATCTCCACCATGGTACCAGCAAGCTCCTCCCTTGCCTCCCACAACAGGCCCTAGGGATGTATGCGTCTTTAAGTCCACTAAAACACCTAATACCTCCTCCTAATTAACCTTAACAGTTTTTAGAACCTTGCCAACCCACATGAAATCCCAGCTACACCATCTTTCTTCTCTGTGAATGCAGATGAGAAGTATTCATCTAAAAGCTCACTCCCATCCTCTGGTTCCACAGGCAGGTTACTGTTTTGGTCTATAATAAGTTCCACTCTTTCCCTGGTAATCCTCTGACTCTTAATATACCCATTCAGGGTTTTTTCTTGAACCTTTCTCCCAAAGATATTTCGTAGCCCCTCTTTGCTGTCCTAACTGCTTTTTTGAGCACAACTCTATACTTCTGAAGGAGAAAATGAGGCCTGCAGATGCTGGAGATCAGAGTTGAGAGTAGGGTGCTGGAAAAGCACAGCAGGTCAGGCGGCACCTGAGAAGCAGGAGAATTGATGTTTCTTGCAAGAGTCTTGCCCAAAATGTTGATTCTCCTGCTCCTCAGATGCTGCCTGACCTGCTGTGCTTTTCCAGCACCACACTCTTGATACTTCTGAAGGTTGCAACTTAAAAATTCCACCCCCTCTAACCCTTTCACACTAAGATGCTGCTTATTAATGATAGCAAAGTTCATATTGCCTACAACTATCACTTTGTATCGCTCAAGCTTTTCTGTGGTTTGCCCACATATTTGCTCCTCTAATATAATCCCAGCAAGCGAATCACCCCCTTTTTATTTCTGAGCTCTACTCAGATGGCCTCATTTGATGACACTCAATATTGTAGTGATGGTTTCTTATCGATAAGGCAATACCCACATCTTTCCTACAACCCCCTATTGCATCTGAAACCTTTATACCCCGGAAAGCCAATCCTGTCCTTCCTGCAACCATGTTTCAGTGATAGCCAGAATATCATATTCCTACATAATGATCAATGCTTTAAGTTCATCTACTTTATCAGTCAAGCTCTTAGCACAAAATAGATAGTTAGATTACTTACAGTGTGGAAACAGGTCCTTCGGCCCAACAAGTCCACACCGACCCTCCGAAGAGCAACCCACCCAGACCCATTCCCCTAACACTACGGGCAATTTAGCATGGCTAATTCACCTAACCTGCACATCTTTGGACTGTGCGAGGAAACCTGAGCACCCAGAGGAAACCCACGCAGACACGGGGAGAATGTGCAAACTCTACACAGACAGTTGCCTGAGTTGGGAAATGAACCTGGGTCTCTGGCGCTGTGAGGCAGCAGTGCTAACCACTGGGCCACTGTGCCGCCCACATATTCTTCTCCATAAGTCTTAAAAACTAAACATTTAAAATTACACTGTCTTTTCAGGGCATGTATTCTGGATTTACTCTATCCTTTATAGAAATAAATGCCTCCTATTTAACTCTTAAATGATTCAGCTTTAACTTTAAGATTATGCCTCTATTCTGTGTATTCAGATCATTTGAAATAGTTTCTCTGTTTGGATCTTCAGTAAAGGTGAGGCTGCAAAGTGATTAAATTCCAATCATTTAAATTATGAAGGGTTGGCAGAAAGAACATGTTTCCACATGTGGAATCCAAAACAAAGGGACGACAACCACAAGGTTGTTGCTATTCCATTAAAGAATTTAGGGTAAACTTACTGGACTGAGTGTTTAGATTTGCCAAGTATTAAGACAAACAGCATAAATATCTTAAAAGTGAAGCTCAATGGGGGATCTAAGATGGCGGAGATCTGAGAAGATCACACTGCAGAGCTTCACATTGCAGCAGGAGCAGAACGGTCCTTTAACCCACCCAGCCCAAGTCATCAGGATTTCTTGGGGCGTTGGAAAGATTGTGGAGCCCCAAGAAACATTTAAAAATTGACTTACCTATATTTTTAGCTGTCCAGAAATGCCTAAAAAGGGAGGAGGAGCATCTGAGGCCAGGCCTGCAGCCCAGCCTGCAACAGCCTCAGAGCTGATTACTCACCAGGACCTGGTGAACCAGCTCTCGAAATCACGCGAGATGTTGGGGAAACAGATTGAAGATAAGCTGGCTCCAGTCTCTATCATGCTGCAGAAGCATGAGCAGCAGCTGGGAGACGTGGAGAAGAGGACGGATGAGGTGGAGCACAGGGTCACAGTGGTGGAAGCTGATGCCAGTTCATTCAAGGAAGAGATCCAAGCCCTGAAGACGCAGGCTTGTAATTTGCGTGACCAAGTGGATGATCTTGAAAACAGGGGCAGGAGAAAAAACATTTGGATCATCGATCTGCCTGAGGGTAAGGAAAGTGAACGGCCTGTGGAATTTGTTGAAGATTGGCTTCCGAAATTCCTTGACTTGGAGACTGGCATGAGAGGATTGAAAATAGAGAGGGCTCACCGGATCGCAGCATGGAGGTCGGGTCTGGGTCAATGTCCTCATCCTTTCCTGGTGTGGTTCCATCATTACCAGGATAAGGAGAGAGTCATGGAGGCTTCCAGACTCCAGGGGGAGGATCCAAAGGCCCTAATTTATGAGGGATCTAAGATCATGTTTTTTCAGGACTTTTCAGCGGTGATGATCCAGAAACGAAAATCATATGATGGTGTCAAGAGAAGACTGAGGGAGCTTGGGATTCAGTACTCCCTGAGATATCCGGCAGTGCTTCGGATCACCTTAGATGGATCCATGCATCTCTTTGACACATCGGAGAAGGCAAGAGACTTTGTGGACAAACTAGCCTAATTTAAACAATTGTAGTATGTATAAATATTGTTGCTTGGGTATGCGTTTATCATTCTGTAAAAGAGATGGAGGAAATCCAGTTGGAGCTAATTTTTTTCCCCTTTTTTTTCTCTATTGATAATAATTTGATTCAAACTATGTCTGGCGGTGGTTAAGATGTACATTTTAAATTTCTAAGTTAGGATATACCAAAGGATGGGTGGGGTATTTATTCCTCCTTTTTTTATATTGGGATTTTTTTATTCATATTGATATTCTATGGGGTGCTTATTCTTTTTAGCTTATGCTTGCGATGTGGCTCTAGCTGGGAGAAGTGAAGGTGGTTGAGATGGTTAGATGCATATTTATGGGCAGTTCGGGATGGGTAGTTGTCCCCTCCAGGCAGGGGGTGAATTCCCCTACTCAGTGCTATTGGTGCTTTATGTATTGGTTTGTTTTCCAGTTTTTGTTGTTTTTTATTTTTAATAATTTCATATGTTTGTTAAATGTAGTGGTTTTAGTTTATGTAGTTTTTATATTTGGTGGACCATGCGACACTAAGGCTCAGCAATTTGTGGTTCGCGTTCCTCCTCTCTGGAATTTAAATGTAATTGCAGATGATTATGGCTAATGATTTGATTAAATGGTGTATCTGGAATATCAAGGGAAGTCACTCACCAATTAAGAGGAAGCAGGTACTCATGAGTCTTAGAAAGGAGAAGGTGGATATTGCTTTGTTACAGGAAACATATTTGGATGACAAAGTGCATCTGAAATTACAGCAGAATGGCTTTGACCGAGTGTATTTTTCATCAATTAATACCAGAAGTAGGGGAGTAGCTATATTGATAAGGAAAAATTTCTCATTTAAATTATTGGAATGTGTTAAAGTCACATATGAAAGGTTTGTAATTCTTAAAGCCTTGATAAATGGGGAAGAATATGGCATTTTAAATGTTTATTGTCCCCCAGCTCCTAAATTCTTGGTAGATGCTTTTGCTAAACTGATAAGTCTCAAGTCTCAGCACATCATTATAGGGGGAGATTTTAACTGCCTCATGGACCCCACAGTAGACCAGTTGCTTAAAGGTCCCTTGATACCCTCTGCACAGACTAAACAGTTATTGGGTTTGTGTGGGGAATTAGGGTTGGTGGACGCCTGGAGGTGTCTCCACCCTACAGGTAGGGATTTCACGTTTTTCTCCAATCCGCATAGATGTCACACGAGGATTGATTTTTTTCTGACCCCTGCAGTAACCCTGGATCTGGTGGCATCCTGTACGATTGGTAGTATTGCCATCTCTGATCATGCTCCAGTGTACCTCATGGTTAAAATTAAGGATGCTACAGTGGATTCAAGGTACTGGTGAATGAACCCCTTTATTCTCATGGACAGCAAGTTTGTGGAGTATTTCTCTAGGGAATTTCAGGCATTCCTAGACATCAACACAGGCTCGGTTGATGGCTCATCTGTTCTCTGGGAAACTGCCAAAGCTTATGCCAGAGGGTTAGTTATTTCATATTCCACCAGTAGGAAGCGGCAAAAGGGTGAGCAACAATGTCTCCTTGAAGCACGGTTGAAGGCAGCTGAGACAAACCCTCGTTGGTCAAACTACAGAGGATTATGGCACTGCAGTCTACACTAAATTCCATGCTCATGCAGACGGCAAAGAAGGAGCTGGCTTTTGCAAAGTAAAGGTTATATGAGCATGGTGACAAGCCAGGCAAATACTTAGCATACCTTTCCAGAAAGAGAAGTGCCCCACAAACCATTACAACAATTAGGGAAGAATCTGGGAACCTAACATCTGATTCTAAAAAGATTAATGTGGCATTCCAGAGATTCTACTCTAAGTTATATCAGTCTGAGAATTGTGAGGGGCAGGCCAAAATGGAATCCTTTTTTAGAGATCTGAAGTTCCTGAATGTGACTCCCGAACAACAGTCCTTTCTCAATGCCCCATTATCAGAGCAAGAAGTGCAGGAAGCTGTGAGGCAGCTTCAGAGTGGAAAGGCACCCAGTCCTGATGGACTTCCCAGTGAAATCTATAAGGAATTTATCAGTATACTGTCAGGCCCGATGCTGAATATGTGTAATGAGTCATCTTTGTCTCCCACCATCTCTGAGAGAGGCCAATATTTCACTTATCCTTAAAAAAGGGAAGGATCCAGAAGACTGTGCTTCATACAGACCCATCTCGCTCGTAAATGTGGACTTTAAGATCCTCTCTAAGGTCTTGCGTTAAGGCTGGAGACTATGTTACCCTCGATTATTAAAGAGGATCAGACAGGCTTCATAAAGGGTCGCAGATCCTCCAATAACGTTAGGAGGCTGCTTAATGTAATTCAAACATGCCAACAGCAGTCAATACAGGGATTGGTGATTTCTTTAGATGCAGAGAAGGCATTTGACCGAGTTGAGTGGCTATACCTTTTTTATATACGCTAGACCGGTTTGATCTGGGCGAAGTTTTCATAAGATGGGTAAAGGTTCTCTACAGTGTACCTCTCGCTGCGGTCATTACCAACAGGGTACGATCAAGCAATTTTAATATTTCTAGGGGCAGCCGGCAGGGCTGTCCCCTTTCACCATTACTTTTTACATCGGTGATTGAACCGTTGGCAGAGGCCATTCGTGGGCAATTTAGCTTTCTGGGCTTCCCATGTCTTTTATCATGCCCATGTCATTTCTGCCTACTGTACTATCTGAACATATACTTGATTGGACCTTGCTCATGACTTAATGTGATCATTGATGTCATCATATGTAAGTGAAGGCTTTGATGCAACAGTCATCCTCCACACCACAAGGAATATGATGTCCAATGTGTGTGACTGGCATTCAGTGAATTTTGATAACCAGTATAAGTAAAATCCTGCAAGGAATAATTCAAACAATGGCCTGCCACTTCACTGTCAGCCGACTGAATCATTATGGTTTTGAATTTTCTAATACCGGCTTATTGATTGAGAGGACATCTATCAACTCAAGGCTGAGCATCCATGAGATGCTGTGAGCAAGCAGTAGCAATGTAATTGTTGTTGTGGTTCTGTTCGCCGAGCTGGAAGTTTTTGTTGCAAACGTTTCGTCCCATGGCTAGGCGACATCATCAGTGCTCTGGAGCCTCCTGCGAAGCGCTTCTTTGATGTTTCTTCCGGTATTTATAGTGGTCTGTCCTTGCCGCTTCCAGGTGTCAGTTTCAGCTGTCCGCTGTAGTGGTTGGTATATTGGGTCCAGGTTGATGTGTTTGTTGATGGAGTTTGTGGATGAATGTCATGCCTCTAGGAATTCCCTGGCTGTTCTCTAGAGGCATGGCATTCATCCACAAACTCCATCAACAAACACATCGACCTGGACCCAATATACCAACCACCACAGCGGACAGCTGAAACTGGCACCCGGAAGCGGCAAGGACAGACCACTATAAATACCGGAAGAAACATCAAAGAAGCGCTTCGCAGGAGGCTCCAGAGCACTGATGATGTCGCCTAGCCAGGGGACGAAACGTTTGCAACAAAAACTTCCAGCTCGGCGAACAGAACCACAACAACGAACACCCGAGCTACAAATCTTCGCACAAACCTTGAGCAATGTAATTGTGTTCAACCACAATCTGTAACTTTGTAGCCCAGCATATCCCCAACTCTATCATCACCTATGAGGCAGGAAGCAACCATAGTTCAATTAAGAGAGCAGGAGGGTAGGCCAAAAACAGCATCAGGCATACGAGAAAATGAGTTGTCAATTTGGTGAAAGTACAATACAGGACTACTTGCATGCCAAACTGCAGAAGCAGCATGTTATAAACAGGGCTACATTATCCCACAGCTAGTAGATAAGATATAATCTGTAGTCCTGCCACAACCAACCATGAATGGTGCTGGAAAATTAAACAGCTCACTGAAAGTGAGTGCATCATAAATACAATCATCTTCAATGATTGAGAACCAGGTACATCATTTAGGGGCATCACAATGGCTCAGTGGTTAGCGCTGCTGCTTTACAGCACCAGGGACCCGGGTTTAATTCCAGCCTCGGGCGACTGTCTGTATTGAGAAAACAGCTTCGCTTCACTTGGAGGTCGCCACTGATGATGTTACCTAGCCAGGTAACAAAATGTCTGGATATCATACCTACAGCTCAGCGAGCAAACCTACACCATATGCCTGTGTTGAGTTTGCATGTCCTCCCTGTGGCTGCGAGGGCTTCCTCCAGGTGCTCCGGTTTACCCTCACAGGTTAGTTGGATTGGCCATGGGAAATGCAGTGTTACAGGGATGAGATGGGATGCTTTTTGGAGGATTGGTGTGGGGTCGATAGGCCAAATGGCCTGCATCCACACTGTAAGGATTCTATGGACCTAACGCAACATTTGACTTGACTGCAGTATCAAGCAACTCGAGCAAAGTTGGATTTGTTGGGAAACAAAGACACCAAATACTTACAGATGCTGGAAATGAGAAACTGCTGGGAAAACTCATCAGGTCTGTAGCATCTGAGGAGAAAAAATAGAATTAACATTTCTTCTTCAGAGCTGTTCTGTTTTTGTTTCTGGATTAAATGAATATCAGGGACAAAAATCGCTGTTCATTAGAGTCAAATCATGTGCAAAGGATGATAATTGTTGTTAGAAGTAAATCATCTCATTCCAAGGACAACAATGTCAGCTGCTTCATCAATGTCCTTCCCTCCACCATAATGTCAGAAGTGGAGATATTTACAATGATTACACAATGTTCAGCGCCATTCGCGACTCCTCAGATACTGAAGCAGCTGATGTTCATCTACATCACAAAGTGCAGAATATCTGGTTTTAGGCTGATGAGTGACAAGTAGCATTCATCCCACAAAAAGGCCAGGCAATCTCCAATAAGTGATAATCTAAACATTATCAATGGCATTACCATTCCTGAATTTCCACAATCAATATCCTGGAGGATACCATGACCGGAAATTGAACTGGACCAGCCATATAAATACTGTGGCCATAAGGGCAGACCTGAAGTTGTACTACTGCAGTGAGCAACTCACCTCTTGACTCCTCAGCACCTGTTTACTGTTTACAAAGGATAATCAGGAGTGTGATAGAATACTCTCCAATTGCCTGATCAGTTTCAAATCTCAGAACACTCAAGAAGCTTGACACCACCTGCATAAAGGAACTCATTTGACTGGTACCTCACAGCATAGTCCACCTTCACTCCTTTCCTCAATAATTCACAGTGGCAGCAGTATGCACCATCAGTAAGGTTTGCTACAGTAATTCACCAAAGATTCTCCGATAGCAGCTTCTGAAACTCCAATCTCTACCATCTAGAAGAATAAGTGCAGTAGATGCATGAGAACTCCACCATTTGCATGTTCTCCCATAAGCTGCACAACTGGCAGACTCACTATTCCTTCACTGAAACTAATTCCTTGCAGTCCCTCTCTAACAGCAATACACTATGGGTTACCTATATCCCAAAGATTCCAACTATTCAAGAAGATTGTTCATCACCACATGCTCAAGAGCAATAAGAGATGAGCAATAAATTATAGCTTTGACAGTGATGTCTAAGTTTTAAAAAATTCAATATTGGCATTATAAAATTGCTACAAAATGAAGTGTACAGAATACAGAATATAAATACTGTGGAAGATGCCAAAACATATCTACTACAGGGAAAGCAATGCCCTAACTATAAGATATTGACCTACTTTGTATGCAGGTGTTTTGCTGGAAAGCAGAAAAGGATGCTGATAATGGTGGTGACTAAAGATGTTGAATGATTATTCTGATGAACCATGCTGCATTCTAAAATAATTTGTTATTGTTAAGTCTTAAGATAGAAAACAGTTTATTAATATTGGAACGATTATCCAGAGGGAAGTTATCACACGAATGTGAAATGTCACATAGACACAGCATAACATGCAATAACATGAATCTTGGCAGAATTTTATGACATTGCTCAAAATGGTGACCCAAAAATGAAGGTATTTATGGTAAAGTTGAAGCTCTATAACAAAACAATGCTCACCTCAAGAGGATAAATTAGACTGAGAGTCCAACGCAATGGCAAGAAAGGTGATCTGCATTTTCAGCTGGCAGACTCTATGTAAAATTCCCAAAGTTATGCTGAAACCAGTCAAAAACATGGACAGGTAACTCTTCACATACCAGCTCTGCAGTGTTTTGCATGATCTCAAGCCATTGACTACTGACAAATCCAGACATTATAAAAATATGTTTTTACTGGCCTTGGATGCATTGCTGGTGAATAATATGTCAAAGTCAATGAAAATATGAGAACACTTTCCAGCTCCCGTCAAGTCTGGATGAAAGCAGAAAAGTAACTTTTCTGATATGTTAAATTAGGCAATGAGACATAAATCTTCAAAGTGCCATAGGCAATTATGATGAAAATTTGATCTAAAACATTCAAGGACACTTCTGTGTCTATAAAAGAAGTGAACACATAGAAATGAACTGATCATCAAAGATGTCATTTTGCAAAAATGAACTAGTGTTGTGTGTTTGGAAGGTGCTGCCTCAGGAGCTTTGGTGAATCTATGCAGTTCATCTTATAGGTAGTGTACATTGCTGCTGCTGAGTGTTTGTGGTGGAGGGAATAGGTGTTTATAGATATAGTGCCAGCTAAATTTTGTCCTGGTTAGCATCAGCTTTGTTGTTTGAGATACATTCAAATAGGGAAGAATTCCATCACATTTCTAACTTGTGCCTTGTAGATGATGGAGAGGCTTTGGAGAGTCAGGGGGTGTGTTACTCACTGCAGTATTCCTAGCCTCTAACCTACTGTTGGAGCCATTCTTTTTATATATCAAGTTCAGATGAGTTTCTCGTCAATTGTATCCTCAAGTATGTTGATAATGGGGGATTCAGTGATGGGAATACTATTGAATGTCAAGGAACAATGGCTAAATTGTCTCTTAATAGAGATGGTCATTGCCTGGCCTTTTGCGTGGCATAAATGTTACTAGGAAGGAGGTTGCAGAATTTTGTATTAGTTCTGAAGAAGGGTCACTGGACCTGAAACATTAACTCTGCTTTGTCTCCAATACCGCCAGATCTGCTGAATTTCTCCAGCAATAGGATAAGCAATATATTTCTTGTTAGAAACAAAACCAAAAATTGCTGGAAAGGCTGAGGAGGAGTCACTGAACCCAAAACATTAACTCTGATTTCTCACCATGGATGCTGCCAAAATGCCAAGCCTTTCCAGCAATTTCTGTTTTTATTTCTGATTTCCAGCATCCTTGGTTCTTGTGGTTTTCGTACATGTCCTGCTCATAGGTGACAATTTTCTTAATGGACTACTTATGTGGAGTAAATTGCGAATTTTCGTGCATGTAGTTTCTTTCCATTTCAATGAAGAAGAGAATGTCTGAATTAATACCTTTGTATACTGTGACTTGCCTTACTCATGTGAATTCTGATTTCATAAGGCTTTAGGACATTAGCATGTTTATCATGGTGGCACAGTGGTTAGCACTGCTACCTCACAGCACCAGGGTCCCAGGTTCAATTCCAGCATTGGCCAACTGTCTGTGTGGAGTTTGCATGTTCTCCCTGTGTCTGCGTTGGTTTCCTCCAGTTGGTCTGGTTTCCTCCCATAGTTCAAAGGTGTGCAGACCAAGTGAATTACCTGTAGTGATAGGTGCATTAGTTAGAGGGAAATGGGTTTGGGCGGGTTACTCTTAAGAGGGTTGGCGTGGACTGGTTGGGCCGAAGGGCCTATTTCCACACCGTAGGGGATCTATTCTGACCGACTGGCACATCCAGTAGTGGAAGTTGAGATTCTTTAGAGAATATTTGCCATCCTGAAATTTAATTAAGAATGACACTGAGCCCTGGATACATGTTTATTCCCATTCACGGAATCCAAACTATAATTGTCACGACAAGCTTTGAGACATACGAGAGTAGATTTCGCAAACTCATACTCATAATTTTAGAAATCCTAGTCTGTTTCATGTGCCAAATTGGTGCACTTAGGATGAGGGAGGAAGTTGGACTCATTATTTGTAGGGGACTATTTGTAGGGGACTACTTGTAGGGAACTATTTGAATTTCTAGTGAAGATTTTACATTTGTGGGTAGAACTGATGGAATGCTAGTCATCATTGGAAATCTCATCCGTTTACCTTGGTCTACACCCAGAGAAAATTCTATGTGTGTCAGATAGGTGCACGTTTCTTAGAATGGGATTAAATTAAAAATTCACCAAGGCTCCAAAGACAGCATTTTCCAAACCCATGACCTTTATCACTTCAAAGGACAACAGCACTAGATACATTGGAACAGCACCACCTGCAAGACACCCTCCAAACCAGTGACCAACTGGATTACAAAATATATTACCATCCTTTGCACTGTCACTGGATTACATTTATAGAGCTCCCTTCATAAGAGCATTGTGGCTTTACCCACACCAAATGGACCACAGTGGCCAGGAAAAGTGGGCACAGCCACCTTTTCAAGGGATGGACATTAAATGCTGGCCCAAGTGAAGCCCAGCACGGTGGCACAGTGGTTAGCACTGCTGCCTCACAGCACAAAAGCCGCAAGTTCAATTCCAGCCTCGGGCACCTGTCTGTGTGGAGTTTGTACATTCTCCCTGTGTCTGCGTGGGTTTCTTCCCCCAGTGCAAAGACGTGCAGGCCAGGTGAATTGGCCATACTAAATTGCCCATAGTGTTAGGTGCATTAGTCAGAGGGTGAGTGGGTTACTCTTTGGAGGGTCGGTGTGAACTGGTTGGGCTGACAGGCCTGTTTCCACACTGTAGGGAATCTAAAATAATTGTCACTGAGTGACTGACAAACGACAGTGCTCTTACATGGTGTAACATTCACCCTTTTGAGCAAAGAGACTCGCCTTCAGAATATGGCTAAGGCTGTCACCATGTGTAAAAGGCAGGTGGCAGACCTGCACTGCTGATTAAAAAACGCTACCAAACTGGATTTCTCAGCTGCAGTACAGAACTTGATGTGCTAAAATTATGCATCAAGGGTTTGGTTTTGTTGGTGATTTGGTTCAAAAGGACAGATTTCAACATCCCTGTGGCCTTGATGCTGCATTCATCCATATTCAGTGCAATGTGTCAGGCTGTTCTCTCATTAATTCAAATTTGTGAGAATGACTTCACATCTACAACTCTGAGTGAAAGGTTGATATAGGATGAAACAATCATCCTGGCAACTGTTTCACTTATTTACTATCCCACAGAAATGGAAAGTAGCACTCTTGTAGTTTGTGTTAAAAGTCCCAGCATGTCTAATGCCTGTACAGTTATTATCAAAGTATCTTTGAGTCTGAGACAAGATTCTCCCAGACTTTGATTTTTTAACTTGTTTATTCCATTTCTTTGCTCAGTTTTTTAAATAAAATTGGCTCTTTGAAAGCAATGGAAACAAGAAACAGGAAAAGGAACAAAAAACAAGCACTAAAATATGCAGCTTTGCTAATCACTGTTTATGATTTTCTTTTAGGTTATACTGACAGCTTTAATTCAATTTTATATAAGCACTCAACATAATTAATCGGTGTTTTAACTGGTTATGTATCAGGAAAAATTGATGCCTGAAGCCATTTATCACAAGTTTCATACTTCCCCATTTTAAATTTTGACAGGCTTCACAGATCTCCTCAGACCTTAAGGTGTAAGAACAGAATTAGGCCTTTAGGCCCATCAGTCTGCTCTGTAATTCAATCATATATTTCTTAACTCCATTCTCCTGCCTTCTCCTGTAATCTTTGATCCCCTTACAAATCAAAAACCTCTGTGTAAAGACACTCAATAGCTTGGCCTCAATAGCCTTCTGTGGCAATGAGTTCCACAAAATCACACCTTCTGCCTGAAGAAATTCAATCTCATTTCAGTTTGAAAAGGTTGTCCTTTCACTCTGATTTCTGTGCCCTTGGGTCCTAGTCTCTCTTGCTAGTTAAAAATTGCTCAATACCAGGTTATAGTCCAATAGGTTTATTTGGGAGTATCAGCTTTCGGAGCTAGCTACTTGATGAAGGAGCAGCACTGTGAAAACTAGTACTTCCAAATAAATCTGTTGGACTATAACCTAATGTTGTGTGATTTTTAACTTTGTCCAACCAAGTCCAACACCAGCACCTCCACATCGCTTACTAGTGGAAACATCTGTTGTGGTTCTGTTTGCCGAGCTGGGAATTTGTGTTGCAGACGTTTCATCCCCTGTCTAGGTGACATCCTCAGTGCTTGGGAGCTTCCTGTGAAGTGTTTCTGTGATCTTTCCTCTGGCATTTGTAGTGGTTTGAATCTGCCACTTCCGGTTGTCAGTTCCAGCTGTCCATTGCAGTGGCCGGTATATTGGGTCCAGATCGATCTGCTTATTGATTGAATCTGTGGATGAGTGCCATGCCTCTAGGAATTCCCTGGCTGTTCTCTGTTTGGCTTGTCCTATAATAGTAGTGTTGTCACAGTTGAATTCATGTTGCTTGTCATCTGCGTATGTGGCTACTAAGGATAGCTGGTCATGTCGTTTCGTGGCTAGTTGGTGTTCATGGACAAAAGAAGTTGCATCAGGACACTATTCAAAAGGGCCACAACACACTGCAGTACGCCAGAACTGCAAAAGGAGGAAGAAGAACATCTATACAATGTATTCGCCAAAAATGGACACCTGAGCAATTTCGTCAACAGATGCCTAAGGGAAAGATAACGGAACGAGGACATGCCACAACCCAAAGGACTGGCCACACTACCATACCTCAAGAGCATTTCTGAACTGACAGCCAGACTACTGAGACCACAAGGACTCACAACAGCACACAAACCAACAGCCACTCTCAGACAACAACTCACCAGAATGACGGACCCGATACCCAGCATGAGCAAAACCAATGTAGTGTACAAAATCCCATGTAAGGACTGCACAAAACACAACATAGGACAAACAAGAAGACAGCTAACGATCCGCATCCATGAACACCAACTAGCCACGAAACGACACGACCAGCTATCCTTAGTAGCCACACACGCAGATGACAAGCAACATGAATTTGACTGGGACAACACTACTATTATAGGACAAGCCAAACAGAGAACAGCCAGGGAATTCTTAGGGGCATGGCACTCATCCACAGATTCAATCAATAAGCAGATCGACCTGGACCCAATATACCGACCACTGCAGCGGACAGCTGGAACTGACAACCTGAAGCGGCAGAGGCAAACCACTACAAATGCCGGAGGAAAGATCACAGAAGCGCTTCACAGGAGGCTCCCAAGCACTGAGGATGTCACCTAGACAGGGGATGAAACGTCTGCAACACAAATTCCCAGCTCGGCAAACAGAACCCGAGCTACAAATTTCTCACAAACTTTGAGTGGAAACATCTTCTCCATGTCCACTCTATCCAAGCCTCTCAGTATTCTGTAAGCTTCAATCACAGCCCTGCTCATTCTTCTAAGCTCCAATTAGCACAGACCCAGAATCCACAGCCACTCCTCATATGTCAAGCCCTTTATTCCCCAGATTATTCTTGTGAGTATCCTCTGGATCCCCTCCAAGGCCAGCATGTCCTCCCTTTGATATGGGGCATAAAACTGCTCATAATATTCCAACTATCGTCTGACCAGAGCCGGGCAGCACAGTTGCTCAGTGGTTAGCACTGATGCCTCTCAGCACCAGGGTCTCAGGTTTGATTCCAGCCTCGGGCGACTGTCTGTGTGGAGTTTGCACATTCTCCTCATGTCTGTGTGGGTTTCCACTGGGTGCTCTGGTTTCTTCCCACAGTCCAAAGATGTGCAGGTCAGGTGAATTGACCGTGCTATATTGCCCATAGGTTAGATGTGTTAGTCAGAGGGATATGGGTCTGGGTGAGTTACTCTTCAGAGTGCCAGTGTGGACTTGTCGAGCCAACGGGCCTGTTTCCACACTGTAGAGAATCTAAGTAAATTATACAGCCTCAGCAGTTTATCTCTGCTCTTGCTTTCTAGCCCTCTTGAAATGAATGCCAACGTTGCTTTTTGTCTTCCTAACTGTCAACAGAACCTGGCCGACCCATTGTCTCAGCATGCTCCTGCCCCACTGAACTCATTTCTACTTACCTCGACACTGTCCTATTCCCCCCTAGTCCAGGAACTCTCCACGCCCTCCACCTCCTCCAAGACTTCCGTTTCCCCGGCCCCCAATGCCTCATCTTCACCATGGATATCCAATCCTTCTACACCTCCATCCGCCATGACCAGGGCCTCCAAGCCCTCCGTTTCTTCCTCTGCCGACGTCCCCAACAGTACCCTTCCACCGACACTCTCATTCGTTTGGCCGAACTGGTTCTCACCCTTAACAATTTCTTCTTCGAATCCTCCCACTTCCTCCAGACCAAAGGGGTAGCCATGGGCACCCGTATGGGCCCCAGCTATGCCTGTCTCTTTGTTGGCTACGTAGAACAGTCGATCTTCTGTAATTTCACCGACACCACTCCCCACCTCTTCCTCCGCTACATTGATGACTGCATTGCACCACCTCATGCTCTCGCAAGGAGGTTGAGCAATTCATCAACTTCACTAACAAATTCCACCCTGACCTTAAATTTACCTGGACCATCTCTGACACCTCCCTCCCCTTCCTGGACTTCTCCATCTCCATTAATGACAACCAACTTGATACCGACATTTTTTACAAACCCACTGACTCCCACAGCTACCTGGATTACACCTCTTCCCAACCCATATTCCCAATTCCTCCGCCTCCACCATGTCTGCTCCCAGGAGGACCAGTTCCACCACAGAACACACCAGATGGCCTCCTGCTTTAGAGACTGCAATTTCCCTTCACACGTGGTTAAAGATGCCCTCCAAAGCATTTCGTCCACATCCCACACCTCTGCCCTCAGACCCCACCCCTCCAACCGTAACAAGGACAGAACGCTCCTGGTGCTCACCTTCCACCTAACAAACTTTCGCATAAACCAAATCATCCACCAACATTTCCGCCACCTCCAAACAGACCCCACCATCAGGGATATATTTCCCTCCCCATCCCTTTCCGCCTTCCGCAAAGACCGTTCCCTCCGTGACTACTTGGTCAGGTCCACATCACCCCCCTTCAACCCACCCTCCCATCCTGACACCTTCCCCTGTCACCGCAGGAATTGAAAAACCTGTGCCCACACCTCCTCCCTCATCTCCATCCAAGGCCCTAAAGGAGCCTTCCACATCCATCAAAGTTTTACCTGCATATCCATCAATAAAATTTATTGTATCCGTTGCTCCCGATGCGGTCTCCGCTACATTGGGGAGACTGGACACCTCCTAGCAGAGCACTTTAGGGAACATCTCTGGGACACCCGCACCAATCAACCACACTGCCCCGTGGCCCAACATTTCAACTCTCCCTCCCACTCTGCTGAGGACATGGAGGTCCTGGACCTCCTTCACTGCCGCTCCCTCACCACCAGACGCATGGAGGAAGAACGCCTCATCTTCCACCTCAGAACACTTCAACTCCAGGGCATCAATGTGGACTTCAACAGTTTCCTCATTTCCCCTTCCTCCACCTTACCCTAGTTCCAAACTTCCAGCTCAGCACTGTCCCCATGACTTGTCCGGACTTGTCCGACCTGCCTAGCTCCTTTTCCACTGATCTACTCCACCATCCCCCCTGACCTATCACCTTCATCCCCTCCCCCACTCACCCATTGTACTCTATGCTATTTTCTCCCCAACCCCAACCTCCTCTCATTTATCTCTCCACCCTTCAGGCTCTCTGCCTGTATTCCTGATGGAAGGGCTTTTGCCCAAAACGTCGATTTTACTGCTCCTCGGATGCTGCCTGAACTGCAGTGCTCTTCCAGCACCACTAATCCAGAATTTGGTTTCCAGCATCTGCAGTCATTGTTTTTACCTTGCCAACAGAACCTGTACATTTCCCCATTTGGAAAATAGCCCATACCTCTAATCTTCCTATCAAAGAGCATAATATCACACTTTCTCACATTGCATTCCATCTGCCACTTCTTTACTCACTCTCCTCGCCTATCCAAGTCCTTCTTCGGTATCCCACTTCCTTAACACTAATTGTCCCTCCACCTACCTTTGTGTCATCTGCAGGCTTAATAACAGTGCCCTCAGTTCCTTTGTCCAGATCACTGACATATAGCATGAATAATTGTCACCTCCACCCTGACTCCTATAGACCCCGTCAGAAATCCACCAGTCGCTGGCTGCCATCTGAAAAAGACCCTTTTATTCATCCTCACTCTTTGCCTTCTGCCAGTCAGCCAATCCTCTATCCATGCCAATACCTTTCCCCTAACACCATTGGCTCATGTTTTATTTGTCAGCATCCTGTGTAGCAACTTGTCAAAAGTCTTCTGGAAATCCGAGTGGATCACATCTACTGGTTCTCCTTTGTTTAATTTGCTCATCACCCCCTCAAATAATTCTAACAGATTTGCCCGGCATGACCTCCCCTTGATGAAGCCATGCTGACTCAGTCCCATTTTACCAAGCACTCCCAAGTACAGGGCAACCTCGATTATCTGAACAACACAGTTGGAGGTATTTTATTTCCATAATTGAATGTTCAGATAACACAGTTTACCCAAGCATCGGGACTGTGAGATCTTGTTCTGATAATCTGAAATTCGGATAATCAATGTTCTGATAACTGAGGTTGTTCTGTATTCCACAAACACATCCTCAATAATGGACACTAAAGCATCACCTATGACCAAGGTCAGGCCAACTGGCATCTCGTTCCCTATCTTCAACCTCCCTTCCTGAACAGGAGTGTTACATTAGCTATCTTCCAGTCTTCTGGGACCCTCCCTGGCTCTAGTGATTCCTGAAAGGACACTATTATCATCTCCTCAGCTATCTCCTTCACAGCTTTGGGGTATAGTCAATCTGGTCTGGTTTATTTATCAACCTTCAGACCTTTCAGCTTTCTAGGCATCTTCTCCTTAGTGATGGCCACTACTCTCACATCTGCCTCCCTTCTCTTGAAATTCTAGTATGCTCCTGGTGTCTTCCAACATGAAGACTATGCAAAGTATCTATTCAGTTCTTGTATCATTTCTTTGTTATCATTATTAATTCTCCAGTCTCATTTTCCAGTGGTCCAATGTTCACTCTTACCTCAGATGTCCTCACTGCTTCATTTGGATGGGACGGGTGGTAGTGGTCAGGAAATGAGACAACATCTATCTCTGTCAACATTATACCAGCTCCCTGGACCCATCATTGTCTTGGGGTGTTAGATTTTACGAGTACACAAAGCTCTAATCCAACACATATAAGGATGTCTTTGCATATCCAAAATGGCCACGGATGTATGACAAGTGTTTTATGATCTGAGATGATGCAAGACAGTGAATCTCCAGCTCACGCATGGAAAGCTGGCAGCAAGAAGGTCTCCAGTAGGTTTTCAGTGAGGATGATCTTCAAAAGATTTCCTGATTAATGTTTTGTGCTTTCGTCCCTCCACATTCTCAATGTTTGTTTTTGGTTTTTATATTTTCATAAGCCGTTTTTGCCCATTTTGAGAATATATTAGTCTACTTCAGTAATGTTCCATCTGTTCCAGGCATTAAATCTATCATCACTCAAAAGCTTACTCACAGAATATGCCATTTAGCTCATTATGTCCTATCATTGAAACCCTAGAAACATAATAAACATTTTGAAGAATAAGGTTTAATGTATTATACCATTTGTATATAAATAGCAGAAATATTAGAAGTTATAAAGGCCTGAAATCAAGACTGTCACGCCAAATGGAACCTATTATAACAGAAATTGCAAACATTATATACTTTACTCTCAAAGAGATAATATTTATGTTGATTTAAAGTGTACAGGATGGATAGATCAGACATGAAAAGTAGTGGAGCAGTTTTTTGTGTTGATTGACCTGGGAAATGAAAAGAGTAGACTGACTAATACACAAGTAGAGGGACAGTGCTGTAGATCACCAGATTAAAATGAAAACGGAGGGCTATTCTTTGAAGAAATAAGATAGTTAAGTTCAAATAAAGGCTATACAAATTAGGTTACCTTAACTAATCAATCGGGATGTCCAAGCGGTCTGTAACCTAAACTACTGCCTGCATGTTTTGTGAGGAATGCCCTCAGAGGGAGTATCAATGTAGTATGATAGCATGATGAGATTTTAAACTGTGGTACCCCAGGGCTCTAGATAATTGGATAGCACAATGATAAGGAAGCCAAAGATATGCAACTTAGTCTAACGCTGACATATGTAGACAATCCTCTCATATTGCCCAGAGGATTTGAAAACACAAATACAACACACATTGGGTACGGCAGAGATTAAAAACAAAATTATGAGGGAAATGTCTATGTACTCAAAATTCTGTAGGCTGTTATCTGATTTCTGTGTTTAAAAAAATGTTGGCATGGACTTCAGTGATTATAAACGAGAAACTGATAAGGAAAGACAAAGGGCTGTACCAATTTAGAGATTGATTTCATTTTATTTCATTTTATTTCATTTATTATTGTCACATGTATCTAGGCACAGTGAAAAGTTTTGTTTTGCATGCAGGACAGGCAGATCGTAAGCTCATAAGTTCATAAGATATAGAAGCAGAATTAGGCCATTCAGCCCATCGAGTCTGCTCCACTATTCAATCATCGACAGATTGACAGATCATACCATACAAAGTGCATTGGGTAATGGAACAGAGTAAAGAATACATTATTACAGCTGCAGAGAAGGCATACAGAGAGCAAGGTTGACATTAAATTTCAAATTTGAGAGGTCCATAACAGCAGGAAAGAAGCTGTTCTTGAATCTTTAGATTAGATTTCCTACAATACGGAAACAGGGCCTTTGGCCCAACAAGTCCACACCGACCCTTCGAAGAGTAACCCACCCAGACCCACTACCCTATTCTGTATTTACCCTTGACTAATGCACCTAACACTATGGGAAATTTAGCATGGCCAATTCAGTTGACTTACACATCTTTGGATTGTGGGAGGAAACTGGAGCACCCAGAGAAACCTCATACAGACATGGGGAGAATGTGCAAACTCCACACAGCCCGAGATTGGAATCAAGCCCGGGTCCCTGGCACTGTGAGGCAGCAGTGCTAACCACTGAGCCATGGTGCCACTGTGCCACCCTGGAGCACTTTTATATCTTCTGCCTGACAGAAGAGGGCATAAAAAAGTATAAACAAGGTGGGAGGAACCTTTGATTACATTGGTTGCTTTCCCACAGGAACGGGAGGTATAGATGGGATCAATGGATGGAAGGTTACTTGGTGTGATGAACTGGACTGCATTCCCAACCCTTTGTGGCTTCTTGCAGTCTTGGGAAGAGCAATTGTTAAACTGTGCTGTGATGGTTCCAGCTAGAGCTGAGGTTGCAATCTTGATGTAGCTGAGCTAGAGTGGGTGAGGATGTGACAAACATAGAACAGGGTGATGGCCAGGGGAGGATCCAATTGCAATGCTGAAAATCCTACCATGGAGATTGGGCTCTAATCTCAAGACAGTAGATCCTGGATTAGGGCAATCTGATCTTGCCAGAGTGAAATAGATAGTTGCCAGCAACTGTAAAGACATGACTGTTAGAGGCATTTAGTAAAAAAAATGTTAAAATAGATTCATAGAATCCCTACAGTGTGAAAGCAGGCCATTCAGCCCATTCTACCCCTCCCCAAAGAACATCCCACCCAGACCTCTACCCTGCATTTTTCTCCATGGCTAATCAACCTAGCTGACACATCCCTGGTCACTACAGGCAATTTAGCGTGGCCAATCCACATAATTTGCACATCTTTGGACTGTGGGAGGAAACCGGAGCACCCAGTGAAAAACCCAAGCAGACACAGGGAGAACGTGCAAACTCCGCACAGACAGTCACCTGAGGCTGGAATTGAACCTAGGTCTCTGGTGATGTGAGGCAGCATTGCTTACCACTGAGCCACTGTGCCATCTGTGAGAGGGCTAGTCATTCACTGCTCAAACCATCCCCAATAAAATTGTAAATGGTGAGTATTTTTAGGGAGAGATGGGCTCTTAGTTCAGATTTTCAGCTTTATAACCTATAGACGAAACACTCATGTATTTTTGATGGGGGGGCGGGGTTAATACTCTCTCCAAAGGCATGAAAGAAGTATTTGTGTTATTTGAATGATTTTCTGTTGCCTGTTAATAATTCCAAGGATTAGTCATATCCTGTGCAGGTCTGTAACTGTTATTGCTGTCAGTACATCAACTTTTCAGATTATTCAAAGTGAGGCAGTTAAGCATCCTAATTGCATATTATTGAAAAAGTCTGTGTTTTATTCTAGCATTTCAATTGGATGTAGTTGTTCTTAGTTAAATGCCACAAATACTTTTGATGGTATGTCAGGTATGGATTCAAGATTTTGTGATTGTCCAAACGTTTCATAGTTGGAATGACATGTCATCAACAGTTACAATAATTCAGAATATAACATGCACAGAGTGCCCTCAGAGAACCAAAAGCAAATTTTAAAAATTAGTAGTATCTTCACAGATTGTATGAATTATAAATTTACATTTTTAGAACAGCAAGTAAATTGACTATTAATAATATCTCTTCAGCCACAAGCATGATTGAATATGAGCACAATAGTCCTTTACTGCTTGAAATCATTATTTTTGTTGTACCAAATTCAACAACAATGGCTTTGTTTTCTCACTCAATTAACTAAATAAAACATTCCGAAGCCCTTTGCAGGGACATAATAAAACAAAGTATGACACTAACCCAAGTCGAGACAAGCAGAAGGCTGGAGGAACAAGGTTGGCCAGGCAGCATCAGGAAGTAAAGAAGTCGACAGTTGAGGTCTAACCTTTCTTCAGGAAGAAGGATTATACCCAAAATGTCGACTTCCCCGGCTCCTGATGCTGCCTGGCTTGCTGTTTCTTCCAGCCTCCTGCTTGTCTAATTTGGATGCGAGCATCTGCAGTTTTTTTGTCTCTAACTAATCCATGTTGGAAATATCAGGTCAGATGTCCAAAAGACAAAGAGGTAAATGTTAAGTACTGCCTTAAAGGAGGAAAGTGCAGTGGAAATGCAGAGAGGTATAGTAGCAGTTCGAACAAAGGTAATTGAAGGTACTATCTCAACAGTGAAATAGTTAGACCTGGGGCTCCTCAAGAGGCTAGAATTGGAAGAATGCAGATACATTGGAGGGTTTCCTGACCGGGGGAAATAACAGAGATGGGGAGAACAAAGCCAATTAGAGATTTTAAAATCAAGGTGAGATTTTTAAAATCATATCATAGCTTCACCATGAGCTATGTCAGTAATTACATGTCAGTAATTATAGGCTGATAGGGAAAGTGATGAGAGGTAAGGTACAAAATTAATTAATTTTATTGATGTACATTTCATTCTACAGTTAGTAATATAATAGAATGGAATAAAAATTAATTGTCACATGTACTTTAACATGAAAAATACAGTGAAAAGATTTATAAGTCACCCTACCTAGAGCTGACATCAATAGCAGATGTCATAAATAATAATAAAACCAGTAAAATTAAGACAAAGTTCATCACAGTTCAGTTAATGGATCTTGGGCTCGGGAAAAGCTGATTAAGGAATGATGGAATACTCTGAAGGTGCAGCCAGGATGAGACTGCCATTCTGGGACAAGACCACCAAGCCAGGATGCTGGAATATTGGCTGGAAGCTACCGTCAAAGAAGACTGTCATGCTGGGCTGCTACCAACACGCCTGGGAGACCACCTTCAAGGTCAGTGGAATACCTGAAAGGCAAAGATGAAGAAGACATCTACATGGGGATGAGATGTTCATGCTGGAACAAGACTACCACACGGGAGACCACCACACTATGCTGAGACCATCTATTCTCCTCCTTCAGGAGCCCAGGCCTAAAATGGTCCTGGAGCCTTGGCCTAGCCTTCAAGTCTGAATCAGGGGAGTCAGCCCAGAACATGTTTCTTGTTTGCTGGGAGACCCTAGGCTGGTGTAGAGCTGTGTCCAGCTTGTCTTGGTGTTGCTGTTGCTGCAGCTGCAGTCAGAGGCCTCCTCCTTAACCCACCACATTTCAGAAATAAAAGAGAAAGAAAACAAAGAGAAAAAACAAGAAGTAAATAAAAAAAAGGTTCGAAAGAAAGAAGATCAAAAGCGAGAAAAAGCCAACAGGAGTGGACGAGTTCTGGGCTCAGCCCATCTATTCTGTCAACATTTTGGAAAAGGAAGTGTACAAAAATCAACTACAAATGTTTCCTTCACAGCTTTAAATTCTGTACAATTGAATTGTAGAAAATTGAGTATAACTGAAAAAACATGTTTTGTCAAAGCTTTTGATTTCGTAATCATCTGTAAAATTTTCAAGAACACCAACTCAAGGGAAGAAAACAGCATTTATACTGCATACGAGGGGAGTATTAACTGATCAGAAGTGGAATCTCATTGGCAGAGGCATTGTCAGGCAGAATGCACCCATTCTGCCCCCAGGCAGTTTGACAGTTAACTGCTGGACTTTTTATAAATTTTAAACCAGACAGGTTGACTCTAATTGGTCAGGATATTGCACTGAGAAATGAACCAGTCATTTATTTTGTTGCATTGAAACAGGCACAGTGTATACAGAGGAACCTCGATTATCCAAATGAGGTGGGCGGGCACTATTTCATTCAGATAACTGATTATTCGGTTAATTGATTTCCTCTTTGGCTTGGAGTTTTCTGGTAAGTCTGTTTCCTGTTCAGGAGACAAGGCAGCAGTACATCTCGTGAGAGACCCCGCCCCCAACCTTGTCTGCCCCTGCCCCGCTTCCCCTGCCCACCCCACCACCCTGTCCACACCCCGCACGCCTCAGTCCCATTTGCCCCCACCCTGTCTGCGCCCACCCTGCCCCCAAACCAATCTGCCCCTCTGCCCACCCCAACCCAGTCTGCCCTGCACTGCCCACCTGCCCAGCCCAATCCCATCAGCCACCCCCACCCACCCAAACCCCGTCCTCCCCCACCCTGCCTGCCCCAACTCCATCCGCCCTCACCCTGTCCACGCCCACCTGCCCCCACTCCATCCATCCCCAACTCGCACCCCCTGCCTGCCCCCCTGCCCATCCCAACTTCATCCACCCCACCGCCTGTCCCAACACCGTCTGCCCCCACCCCACTCACCCTGAAACTCATCTGTCCCCACTGTGTCTACACCCACCCAGACCCCAACCTATCCGCCTCCAGCCACCCCCCAACTCCACACCCCCATGCATCCCCACCCACCGTCTAACCCCATTTCCTCTTACACAATGTCGGATCCCTTCACTTTTGCAAGGACCATCTAGGATATAATTAATTTACCACCTAAAGGCAGTAATTGCCATTTGCACTGCAACATTATAGCATCGTGAACTAGGCCTGCCACCATTCTGTGAATCTATATTCACTGTACTTGCAAACTCACAACATGCATCATTGAGTTCAATTTCTATTATATCATGCATGCCCAAATAGATGCCGTTATAATGCGATCCTCACAAAGTCCAGCTCTCTCAAACGCCTTCATTGAATTCTGTGAGAAATTTATCTTTGACAGAATGACAGAACCTCCTTGGGCTTGCTTATTTTGAAGATGTAAATGATATGTTTTTTGTAGTTGAATATACAGAGCTGCATGTAAGAATGTCCTTTCATGTCTTAATTGGCTCAAATTCATGTATGAAATGGAACCATCAAATCTGTTCCCTTTTCTCAATGTCCCCGTTTGGAAATCAGTTGGGGCTTTCCAACAACTATCTACCACAAATCTACTTTCACTGGTCAGTATAAGTGTTTGGATTCCTATAGTTACAAAGATTGGTCTGACTGACAATCCCATAAATAAGGGCCAAATCATTTGTTCACCCTTGATACTTGATACGGAGGTAGGGTATGTCAAAGCAAAGGCGATGGCCTAGTGGTGTTATCACAGGCCTGTTCATCCGGAAACTCAACTAATGTTCTGAGAACCCAGATTTGAATCCAGCAATGGCAGATGGTGGAATTTGAATTCAATAAAAATATGGAATTACAAGTCTAAAGATGACCATGAATTGATTGTCAGGAAAAATCTTCCTGACTCATAATGTCCTTTAGGGAAGGAATCTGCCATCCTTACCTGGTCTTGCCAACATTAAGGACATTTAAATGGTCACTGGATAAACACATAGATGAGAATGGAATAGTGTAGGTTAGATGGGATTTAGATTGGTTTCACGTCGAGGGCTGAAGGGCCTGTACTGCACTGTAATATTTTACAGTCTCCGTGTGAATACAGACCACAGCAATGTGGTTGACTCTTACCAGCCCTCTAGGCAATTAGAAATGGCCAATAAATGCTGGTTGAGTCAGTGACATCCTCATCTAATGAATGTATATTAAAAAAATTCCCTATATTGGCAAAAAAGAATTCCTTCATATTGGAAAGAGAAAGGAAGGAAGTCCCAGAGTTTATAGAAATAGTAGAAATGTTTTCTACTACTCTTATTACCAAAGATATGTCTTGGAAAAAAAGTTCATCTTACAGAAGAGGAGGTGCAAGGGGTCTTAAAACACATAAAGACAGAAAAATCGTTGGGACCTGATCAGGTTTCCTAGAACCTTTTTGGAAACTAGGGAGGAGATTGCTGGGCTTGTTGCTGAGATCTTTGTATCATCGATAGCTGAGTTACAGATATACCAACTACTGGACACAGTACCCTGTGTCCTATACCCCAGTATCCTTCTTTAACCTCTCAAAATTGTTTATTATTTTGAACACCTCAATATGGTCAACTCGTAATCTTCTGTTCTCCAAGAGGAATAAGCCCATCTCTCTCAACTTTCCTTGCATTTAAAATCCCTCATTTCTGGTATCATTCTACTAAATCTCCTTTGCACTCTCTCCAGGACTTTAACATCCTTCCTTAACTAAAGTGGTCAGAACTGAGCACAATATTCCAAAACTGGCCTGACCAATGATTTGTAAAGGTGTAGCATCATTTCCTTATACTCTATACCTCTATTTATAAATCCAAGGACCCCATAAGGCTTTTCTTAAATGCAATAAGTGTCTCTTCTTCTTAACATTCTCAAATGGTTTATCCTCCTCAATAATTAGATAGGTCCATTGACTCAGCACTAAAAGGAACATTAAAGGTCCCAAACCATAAGCCAACAGTGATTGACACCCACATCCCAGTGCTACAATTTCTTCACTGGTAGAGAAATAAGCTATCTCTGAGGAGACCTCAATGATTGTTTGTGTAACTTAAAGAAAATTCATTGCCTTGGAAGTAAATAGTCACCTGACAAAGGATCAGTGCTTTGAAAACTTGTGATTTTGAATAAACCTATTGGACTATAATCATGTGACTCCATCCATTCCAGTCCAACACAGGCACCTCCACATCATGGAAGTAACTGATATGCTTGATCACCAACAAGACATCTGTTTTCATGTCTCTCTCCCTTGAGAGTCAGCATGGGCAAGTAACATGCGATTCATGCATCATGATAATATTTAGGTAAGTGCACTGAAATGATTAATTCTCTGTATGTGATCAAGCATAATCTGAATATGTCTTAAATGGAATCCCATTCTGCCAAGGATGTTGAAAGAGCTAACAATAAAAGATTACAAAAGTGCCATTTATTGCACTCTCTTATTTTGGGAAATATCAAAGTATGATAAAACTGATGACCCAATTGTAGTGTTACCTTAATATCACATCAACCTGGAGGAATTCCCAAAGTCTCCTAAAATTTGTGTGTTTCCCATTAAATGCACACGTGAATGCAGACCTCCAGTTACAGAAGGAGATATGGAATAAATCTACCATGGTTCAAAGCAGGATCTTCATCAAATCTGGATTGTTTGTGGAGGGAGTTATATCTTAAACTCTTTGTCTCTTCTCCGTTCCTCCACCCTGTAACTCTTTATGATCCATTAAAATTACAAATATGCAAATTCCCATTAGAAATAGGTGCACACTATTTTCCTTGAAGTTTTCTGTGACACAATGGGAGCATAAGCCACAAGAACTGGAAACTGCAATGTCATTCCTCATTATAACTGATGCCAATAAGCTGCCAATAACATCAAGAAATGTATACATAGGACATGCCAGAACACTATCCAGCATAGCACAGGCATTGTTGGATAGATATCTGGCAGAGAAATGTCCCATACCAGAGTCCACCCACAAAAATCTCCGAGCTGCTGATTTTGATTCATGAGCTTACCAAAACTGAGTAAATTCAGGGCTGAGTGTTCTCATGAAAATTGTTGTTGTTCAGAAGCAGTGTACATACAGACTGTTCTTGGCAATATAAGGTAATTGCTTTCATCAGGTAACATAAATGGAAGCTTTGTAAGTTTTTGAACATAGAGAGGTTCTATAGATGATAACATGTTTGTTGAGGTAAGTTGGAAAAATGGACTATTATTGCAATGACCAGATACCAAGGTTAAGAGTTATGTGTTACATGAAATGCTTTTCATTTTTTTAGGGAATGTGAGTATTTGTTGTCTATCTTCAATTGCTCTTGAGAGGTAGTGGTGAGACTAAAATTGGATTAATTCCTCTTGAAACTGATAGTAGCTTGTTCTTCACACTGCTTTTGGTCCTCTTGAGGCCACTTCGAGTTTGCACTAATTTCTGACTTCCATTTCAAGCCTGTTGCCAAGGGAATGTTTCACAGAATGTGACACATGACCATAATCGTTCAGAATGTAGCCAGTTATAGTGCTGGATTGCCACCAGCTTGATTCAAAAAGAGAGTAAGACTTTATATGGCATCTTTCAGGAAATTTAAAAATGTTGAAAACATGACATCCAGTTTCTGAGCCACAAGTTGTGTAGTATTACCATCACCCAAAATGGGAAAGTTTCTGAATAGAACTAGCAGCTCAATATTGGGCATTCATGAGGCACTGCAATCCATTAGCAGCAACATCAATCTGTTCAACTACAATCTGTAATTTGTAACAACCTTGGCCAGTATATTCCCCACGTGACAATTACTATCTAGCCTGGGGTTCAGCCTGGTTTGTTTTGAACTCTAGGTCACTGAAATGATGCCACCTGCCCTGAAACTTGTACCACAGTCACCACTGCAGATGTCAGATTGGCCTCCTTGAGAGTGAACCCATGAAAAACAACTGGATGGACTCTCCATCCATGCACTCAGTTCCTGCGTGGACCAGCTGACAAGAGTATTTACAGACATCTTTAACCTCCCTTTACTACAATGTGAGGTTCCCATCTGCTTCAAGAAGGCCACAATCATCCTGATGCTGAAGAAAAATCAGGCAGTGTGTCGTAATGATTACTGCCCAGATGCTCTGACTTCCATCATCATGAAGTGCTTCAAGAGCACACATCAACTCCAACCTTCTAGAATGCCTTGATCCACTACAATTGCCTACTGTCACAGCAGGTCCACAGCAGACACTATCTTCCTTGCTCTACACTCATCCATGGAGTATGTCAGTTTCATATTTATAGCTTTAACTCCACCTTAAACATCCTAATTCCAACAAAACTCATCTCCAAATTCCAAGGACTCAGCTCCCCCCCTGCAACTGGACCCTCGACTTCATGGCCCACAGACTGCAAACAGTAACAATAGGCGGCATCTCCTCTACCAGAATCCTCAATGCCAGTACCCCATAAGGCTATGAACTCAGCCTCTTACTATACTCATAGAACAATACAGCACAGAACAGGCCCTTCGGCCCACGATGTTGTGCCGAACATTTGTCCTTGTTTAAGCACCTATCCATGTACCTATCCAATTGCCGCTTAAAGGTCGCCAATGATTCTGACTCTGCCACTCCCACAGGCAGCACATTCCATGCCCCCACCACTCTCTGGGTAAAGAACCTACCCCTGATATCCCCCCATACCTTCCACCCTTCACCTTAAATTTATGTCCCCTTGTAACACTCTGTTGTACCGGGAAAAAGTCTCTGACTGTCTACTCTATCTATTCCCCTGATCATCTTATAAACCTCTATCAAGTCACCCTTCATCCTTCGCCGTTCCAATGAGAAAGGGCTTAGCACTCTCAACCTTTCCTTGTATGACCTATTCTCCATTCCAGGCAACATCCTGGTAAATCTCCTCTCCACTCGCTCTAAAGCTTCCACATCTTTCCTAAAGTGAGGCGACCAGAACTGCACACAGTACTCCAAATGTGACCTTACCAAGGTCCTGTACAGCTGCAATATCACCTCACAACTCTTGAATTCAATCCCTCTGCTAATGAACACTAATACACCATAGGCCTTCTTACAAGCTCTATCCACCTGAGTGGCAACTTTCAAAGAGCAATGAACATAAACCCCAAGATCCCTCTGCTCCTCCACCTTACTAAGAACCCTACCGTTAACCCTGTATTCCACATTCTTATTTGTCCTTCCAAAATGGACAACCTCACACTTGACAGGGTTGAATTCCATCAGCCACTCCTCAGCCCAGCTCTGTATCATATCTAAGTCCCTTTGCAGCTGACAACAGCCCTCTTCACTATCCACAACTCCACCAATCTTCGTATCGTCTGCAAATTTACTGACCCACCCTTCGACTCCCTCTTCCAGGTCATTAATAAAAATTACAAACAGCAGAGGACCCAGAACTGATCCCTGCGGAACTCCACTTGTAACTGGGCTCCAGTCTGAATATTTACCATCTACCACCACTTCAACCAATTAGCCAGTTCTCTATCCAACTGGCCAAATTTCCCACTATCCCATGCCTCCTGACTTTCCGCATAATCCTACCATGTGGAACCTTATCAAATGCCTTACTAAAATCCATGTACACTACATCCACTGCTCTACCCTCATCCACATGCTTGGTCACCTCCTCAAAGAATTCAATAAGACTTGTAAGGTAAGACCTACCCCCACAAATCCGTGCTGGCTGTCCCTAATCAAGCAGTGTCTTTCCAGATACTCATAAATCCTATCCCTCAGTACATTTTCCATTACTTTGCCTACCACCGAAGTAAGACTAACTGACCTGTAATTCCCGGGGTTATCCCAATTCCCTTTTTTGAACAGGGGCACAACATTCGCCACTCTCCAGTCCCCTGGTACCAACCACATTGACAGTGAAGATGAAAAGATCATTGCCAACGGTTCTGCAATTTCCTCTCTTGCTTTCCACATAATCCTAGGATATATCCCGTCAGGCCTGTGGGACTTGTCTATCCTCAAGTTTTTCAAAATGCCCAACACATCTTCCTTCCTAACAAATATCTCCTCTAGCTTACCAGTCCGTTTCATACTCTCCTCTTCAACAATACGGTCCCTCTCATTTGTAAATACTGAAGAAAAGTACTCATTCAAGACCTCTCCTATCTCTTCTGACTCAATACACAGTCTCCCACTACTGTCTTTGATCGGACCTACCCTGGTTCCTGTCATTCTCATGTTTCTCACATATGCATAAAAGGCCTTGGGGTTATCCTTCATCCTACCCGCCAAAGATTTTTCATGCCCTCTCTTAGGTCTCCTAATCCCTTTCTTCAGCTCCCTCCTGGCTATCCTGTATCCCTCCAACGCTCTGTCTGAACCTTGTTTCCTCAGCCTTATGTAAGCTGCCTTCTTTCTCTTCAATCTCCCTCGTCAACCAAGGTTCCCTCACACCACCATCCCTTTCCTGCCTGACAGGTACATACAATCAAAGACATGTCATATCTGTTCCTTGAAAAAGTTCCACATTTCAATGATATCCTTCCCTGACAGCCTATGCTCCCAATTTATGCTCCTCAGATCCTGTCTTGCAGCATCATATTTACCCTTCCCCCAATTGTAAAACCTGCCCTGTTGCACGCAACTATCTCTCTCCATGACCAAGGTGATAGTCACAGAATTGTGGTCACCATCACCAAAATGCTCACCCACTAACAAGTCCATCACTTGTCCCGGTTCATTACCGAGTACCAAATCCAATATGGCCTCCCCTCTGGTCGGACAATCTACATACTGAGTTAGAAAAGCTTCCTGGACACACTGCACAAACACTGCCCCATCCAATCTACTTGTGCTAAAGAGCTTCCAATCAATATTTGGGAAGTTGAAATCACCCACGACTTCTACCCTGTGGCTTCTGCATCTTTCCAAAATCTGTTTCCCAATCTGTTTCTCCACATCTCTGCTGCTATTGGGGGGCCTACAGTAAACACCCAACAAGATGACTACTCTTTTCCTATTTCTGACTTCAGCCCATACTACCTCCAAAGGCAGATCCCCCTCAAACTGCCCTTCTGCAGCCATTATACCATTTCTAATTAGCAACACCACACCCCCTCCTTTTTTACCACCCTCCCTAATCTTACTGAAACATCTGTAACCAGGAATCTCCAACAACCATTCCTGTCCCTCTTCTATCCACGTTTCCTTGATGGCCACAACATCATAGTCCCAAGTACCAATCCACATCTTTAGTTCACCCACCTTATTTCTGATACTCCTTGCTTTGAAGTATACACACTTGAACCCATCTCTGTGTCCGCAAGTATTCCCTGTCAGTGCTACCTTCTCCACAGCCTCCCTACATTCTTGGACATCCTGAAAAACAGCTAACCTACTTGCTGGACTACAAGTCTGGATCCCATCCCCCTGCCAAATTAGTTTAAATCCCCCCGAAGAGTGCTATCAAACCTACCTCCCAGGATATTGGTGCCCTTCTGGTTCAGGTGCAACCCGTCCTGCTTGTACAGGTCCCACCTTCCCCAGAATGCAGTCCAATTGTCCAAATACCTGAAGCCCTCCCTCCTACACACTCACAATTGTGTGGCCAAATTCAGCTCTAACTCCAATTACAAATTTGCTGATGACATCTCTGTCGTGGATTGGATCTCAAACAATGGCTTGGTGGCATGGTGTGAAGACAACAATCTTTCTTTCAATGTCAGGAAAATGAAGGGGCTGGTCATGGACTCCAGGAAGTGGAGTGCAGGACACGCTGCTGCTGTATCAATAGTGCTGAGCTGGAGGTAGTTGAGAGCTTCAAGTTCCTAAGAGTGCATATCACCAATGATTTATTCTGGTCCATCCACATCAACACATCCAATCACACCAATGCTCCAACTTCCTCAGAAGGTGAAAGAAATTTGGCATGCCCGCAATGATTCTTACATTATTTTGTAGATGCACCATAGAAAGCATCTTATCCAGATACATTATAGTTTGGTATGGTAACTGCTGTGCCCAAGATCACAACATATTTCAGAGAGTTGTGAACACAGCCCAGTCTATCATGAAAACCAACCTTCCTCACGTTGATTCCTGCTTCCTGCTGCCTCAGGAACATAGCCAACAGTATCAAAAACACCTCCCATCCCAGTTATTCTCTCTTCCATCCTTTTCCATCAGGTAAAATATCATATACCAACAGATTTAAGAACAGCTTCTGCCCAGCTTTATCAGACTTACAAATGGACTTCTCATATATCAGTGTTGATCTTTCTCTGCACCTTCTTGTAGCTGTAACATTATATTCTGCATTCTTTTCTATTATCCTGATGTACTTATGCGATCTATTTCTTGTCTGGTTAGCACGCAGTACAATACTCCTCACTGTATCTCAGTACATGTGACAATAATAAATCAAATCAAATCAAATGAAGAGAGCAGAAGGGGGCGCCAGGAGTAACACAGGGCGCAGCTAAAAAAAAGAGTCAATGCAATGAAGCTACACGAGGACTATTTACACAACATGTAGTGGAAGCAGCAAACAACAAGCAGAGTTAAACAAACCCAAAGCCAACAGATCAGATTTGAGCTCTGCAGTCCTTCTACATCATTGAATGGTGGTGAACAATAAACAACCAAAACAAGAGGTTCCAAAAACATCCCAGTCCTTGATGATAGGGAGTCAAGTACATCTCCACAAAAGATTGAGTACCGAAACAGATTTCATTCCATTTATTGCTCTAGCCTCAGCCGCTGCTTGCTTAGCACCTTAGATACTCTGCTTGCTAAGTGTCAACTCAGCTGAAGTGTGACATCATTTCCCCTGAGTCACAAAGATTCTGGAATGAAGCCTCATATCACAACTTATGTATATAACCAGAATGATAGTGTCTTAATAAAAGAGGTTGCTTGATTTCATGTGCTGTGCTTGGACTATGACATTAAATTTGATGGGTTTTTTTCATTCTGGTGGATTTAAACAATTTCTGTGATACTCTTTGACAGCAGTGAATTATCCAGGTGTTCCAACATTGTTTTTCCAACCGGCACTTCCTTTACAATTTGTAAGATCATACTGTGCACCTTAACAACAAAACAACAGTGATTCATTCCAAAATAATTCAGTGGCTGTGAAGTGTTTTGAGATTTCCTGAGAACATGGTGAGTACCTAATAAATGCCAATTACACCTTCCTTGCCAGGATTCCCATTGTCTACTGTGTTCCTTTTCCTTTTATCAGCAGGGACTTGCATTTACCTGCCCTCTGTGTTCTCCAATCTCCAATCCTGCGAGACAATATAGTTTTCTTGTAATAATAAATAGGAGGCAAAAACTACACTTTAATCTTAAACTAACAGTTTAGCTCTGGAAACAGGAACAAAAGGACATCAATCAAAATCTCCACACACTTACTTACTCGTAAACATTCAAGACCCATGAGACCTGTCACCTCTTTATGAACTTATATTACTTGACCTAACATTGAAAATGGAATCATTCTTAGAACAGGAGTGTCCAGCTCAGATAAAACATGTTCAAAGCAGGCTGATTGAACAAACATCGTTTTAAATGCTGATGCAGATTTGAACCTAGAAAAGGTATACAGTACACAGAGACAAGCCAGTCATTTTACAAACATCTGCAAACTGCCTGGTGGATACTTAAATGAATAGTAATACTTAAAAACAATCCTCAGATGGACAGAAACTCTATTTATATGGAGCTGAGGAATTGCTGTCACTCAGAGGCTTCCATAATCTGTTTAAAGTAAAACTGCAGATTCTTTAAAAGATCTGAGAAAGACGAATGTATTAATTTCATCACACATAATGAAATGAGCATGTTGACCAGCTATTTGTGTTGGTTAGGTAGCACAATGATAGAAAAGCATTGTGATCCAAAATGAATGGCCTCCTGGTGGCATGTAGAAAATGTGATTGTGCAGTCAGGCAATTTAAATGCCAAATGAACCATTGGAGAGACGAGGAGATTTCTTTCTGAAGTAGTAATCAGTTATGAACTAGAATGTGCTGTTTAAAAGGGCAGTGAATGCATTTTTGATAATAGCTTTCAAAAGAAAATGTAATATATAATTGAAAGGATTTGAAGAGGCATGTCAAAATAACAGGGGAATGTGTCTCATTGGATAACTCTTTCATAGAGGTGAAAGAATCAGAATACTATCATGAGTTATCAGTAGAATTATCCCAGCCATTGAATAAAAGGCAACCGCAAGATTAAAAAATATCTGGTTCTTAACATCAAGAATAAAAGTCCAATTTTCTCTTTAAGATTTCATCGAGAGCTTTGAATAAAGAACAAACAACCAAGAAAATATACAGCCCAGGAACAGTCCCCTCGGCCCTCCAAGCCTGTGCCAATCCAAATCCATTGTCTAAACCTATCACCCAATTCCTAAGGATCTGTATCCCTCTGCTGCCCACCTACTCATGTATCTGTCCAGACGCACCTTAAACGAATCTACCATGCCTGTCTCTACTACCTCTACTAGCAACGTGTTCCAGGTGCCTACCACTCTCCATGTTAAGTACTTTCCACACGTGTTCCCCTTAAACTTTTCTCCTCTCAACTTGGTCACTTCCTCAAAGAACTCTATTAAGTTGGTAAGGCACAATCTCCCCCGCCCATTCTTTTTCAAATATAAATTGATTCTATCCCTCAGTACCTTCTCCAGCAACTTTCCCACCACTGACGTCACTCACTGGTCTGTAGTTATCCCTGCTACCTTCTTGTATGGGCACTACATTAGCAACTCTCCAGTCCTCCGGCACCTCACCTGTATTTAAGGATACGACAAAGATATCTGTCAGAGACCCAGCTATTTTCTTTCTCACCTCCATCAGCAACCTGGGATAGATCTCATCCGTTCCTGGGGATTTGTTCACCCTAATATCCTTTATCTTATCCAACACATCTTCCCTCCTTATGTCAATGTGATCCAGAGTAAACAAACTTCTATCTCTAATCTTAACATTCATCATGTCCCTCTCCTCAGTGACCACTAATGCAAAGTAATCATTGAGAATCTCACCCATTTTTTCAGGTTCAACGCTCAACCTTCCTTCTTCATCCTTTAGTAGACCAACACTTTCTCTAGTTACCCTCTTGCTTCTTATATATAAATAAAAGGCCTTGGGATTCTCTTTAACTCTGTTCACCAAAATTATTTCATGACCCCTTTTAGCCCGCTTGATTCTTCATTTAAAATTGGTCCTACTTTCCCGATATTCCTCCAAAAGCCCATTCTGTTCTTAGTTCCTTGGACCTTATGTACACTTCCCATTTCCTCTTGGCTCATAGCACAATTTCTCCTGTCACCCACGGTTTACGAATCTTGCCTTTCCTATCCCTTGTTTTCAAAGGGACATGCTTATCCTGCACCATATTCAACCTATCTTTGAAAGCCTATCACATATCAAATGTGGACTTACCTACAAATAGCTGCCCCCAATCTACATTTCCCAGCTCCTGCCAAATTTTGATATAATTGGTAATGCTAATTTTATGATCCTTACAGTCTCTAGTTTCCACCGTACTGTCTACTAGAGTTCTCTTCTGGTTCCTAGCCCCTTGCCACATTAGTTTAAACACTCCCAACAGCAGTAGCAAAAACTCTCCCAAGGACATTAGTTCCAGTCTGGTTCAGATGTAGACCATCCAATTTGTAATAGTCCCACCTTCCCCAGAACCGGTCCCAATGTCCCACAAATCTGAACCCCTCTCTCCTACACCATCCACCATCCACATGTTCATTCTGCCCATTCTTTCACTTCTACCCTGACTAGTAAGTGGCGCTGGTAGCAATCTTGAGATCATTACCTTTGAGGTCCTCCTCTTTAACTTCTCTCCTAGCTCCCTGAACTCTGCTTTCAGGACCTCATCTTGTTTATTTTACTTATATCATTGGTACCTATATGCACCATGACATCTGGCTATGCACCCTCCCTTGTTAGAATGCTCTGCAGCCAATCGATGACATCCCTGACCCAAGCACCTGGGAGAAAGTGAGGACTGCAGATGCTGGAGATCAGAGCTGAAAATGTGTTGCTGGAAAAGTGCAGCAGGTCAGGCAGCATCCAAGGAGCAGGAGAGTCGACGTTTCACACATGAGCCCTTCATGCCCGAAAGGTCAATCCCCCCAGCACCTGGGAGGCAACATACCATCCGAGAGTTCTGTTTTCGAACACAGAACCGTCTATCTACTCCCCTCACAATAGAATCCCCTATGACATTGGCCCTACGAGTCTTTTTCCTACCCTTCTGAACAGCAATGCCCTCCACGGTGCCATGATCCTGGCAACTGTTGCCCTCCTCTGGTGAGCTATCTCCCCGAACAGTATCCAAAACGGTATACCTGTTTTGGAGGGAGATGACCACAGGGGACACCTGCACTGCCCTCCTACTCTTTTTTTCTGTCTTTTGGTCACCCATTCACTGTCTCCCTCAGCAATTCTAACCTGTGGTGTGACCAATTCACTCGGTATCATGGATGCTCCACAATAAGTCCATCCACAGCTCCAGAGCCGTCATGCAGTCAAACAAGAGCTGCAACTGGACACATTTCTTGTAAGTGTAAGAGTCAGGGAATCTTGTTCAGAAATGGGGAGATCACCCTACTTCCATGTACTTGCATCTAATTATTAGCCAATCTCACCTCGTTTACTTGCTTTTTTAACTGTCCCATACAATGATGAAATATTACATGATACATATTTCCAACATGGAAGATAGAGTGATTACCTGGTGGACAGGAATCAGGGCCTCCATTTTAAAGTCTATTCACTGCATGCTCCATGGGCAGTGACTGACTGTTCCTTGACAAAAGTCAGCATTGGCAATACACCAGCTTCACCACATCATCGTGGACAATCTTGGACTAATCATCACACAAATTCAGCACTTCATCACTACATTTTGGAGCATACAGACACCACGCATAGAGTCATAGAGTCAGAGTCGCGCAGCACAGAAACAGCTCCCTTCAGCCCAACTTGTCCCTGTTGACAAAGTTTCCTAAATGGAAGTAGTCCCATTTTCCTGTTCATATGCCTCTAAACCATTCATTTCCAAATGTCGTTTAAAAGTTGTAATTGTACCCACCTCTGATACTTCCCCTGGAAGGTTGGTCCATACATGCATCACCCTCTGTGTGAAAACGTTACCCCTTAGGTCCCTTTTAAATCTTTCCCCTTTCAACTTAAACCTATGCCCTCTAGTTTTGGACTTCCCTACCCTGGAGAAAAGGCCTTGGCTATTCACCTTATTTATGCTGCTCATGATGTTATAAGCCTCTATAAGGTCACCCCTCATGTTCCTACATCCCAGGGAAGGTGGCTCAGTGGTTAGTACTGTAGCCTCACAGCCCTAGGGTCCCAGGTTTGATTCTAGCCTCTGTGTTTGCGTGGGTTTCCTCCCACAATCCATGGCCATGCTAAATTGCCCATAGTGTTAGGTGCATAGTCAGAGGGAAATGAGTCTGGGTGGGTTACTCTTTGGAGGGTCGGTTTGGGCTGAAGGGCCTGTTTCCAGACTGTAGGGAATGGAATCTAATAACCTCAATGAACCACCACATGTTTAATATAATTTTCTCAAAACTATGTTTATAGAAATAGCAGATATTGCATCTCAACTTAAGTGGGTCCAGAGTGTTACTGATTTATATATTACTGACAGATACTGACTCTTTCGTTCAGGGTAAGATGTGGGAATGAAGGGGGCTAAGTGACCTGGTCTGTATTCTGTCTAACTACAAGCTTAGATACTTTGATTGTAAATGATGAAAAAATATATTGCAGGTTACCTTAATGCGAAGAAAGTGCAGAATTTGCACACCTGTAAACAGTGACCAGAGGAGTCCCACTGATGGTGGAAAGTTGCAGGAAAGAGATGGAAATGTCAAGTCCAGTAAATTTACTTTTAATTACAAGATAGAATGAAGGTGTGAGTTTGGAAGATTAGCATTTCGACCCAAATGCAATACCCATCTGATTCATATTCTCATTCATATTTGCACTGAGATAGGGAAATTACAAGAAAAAATACTAATGTTCCCAAATATCCCCATTTTCAGTCTGCAAGAATAAAATGGAGAGAGGGAATGAGAAGCAGTAAGTCTGGATGGTTCAGCATGCAGGATATGGGGAGAAACTCATGCTCAGATTGAAGAAAGGAGAAAGTGAGGACTGCAGCTGTTGGAGTACCAGAGTTGAAAAATGTGGTGCTGGAAAAACACAGCAGGCCAGGCAGCATCCGAGGAGCAGGAGAATCGACGTTTCGGGCATAAGCCCCATTCCTGAAGAAGGGCTTATGCCCGAAATGTCGATTCTCCTGCTCCTCGGATGCTGCCTGGCCTGCTGTGTTTTTCCAGCACCACATTTTTCAACTCAGCTTAAAGAAGCCAACTTCACAAAGGTTACATTTATTTTGAATTTGGTTAGGTTTGGTCTCGTACTGAACCAGCAAAGTGAAATTTACTGTCAGTTAAATTAGTTTAATGTGACTGGGTGATTAGAATTTTTTTATTCACTTGTGGGATGTGGCCATCGTGGGCTGGGCCAGCATTTATTGCCTATCTCCAGTTGCCTTAGAGAAGGTGATAAAGAGCTGCTGCCTAGAACCCTGGAGTCCATCTTCCATAGTTAGACCCACAATGCCACTGGAGGGATTGGGATTCCCAGGATTTTAACCAGTGATGCTGAGGAGTGCCAACATATTTCCAGAATTAGTCGGTTAATAGAGTTATGACTATTAGCAGTACTGAGTTATCAATCAGTGTTCTCATCACAATTCAGTGACCCTTGTTAGAACGGGCAAGGCAAGAGAATGGGGTTGAGAAGCATATCAGCAATGATCGAATGGCAGAGCAGACTCAATGGGCCAAATGGCTGAATTCTGCTCCTATGTTTTATTGGAAAGTGTACATGCAGTTTGTCCAGTAAGAATTGGATTGGAATTCAATTTATGCACCTGTCCTTCCCCCAAAAAACCACCACCTTCATTGAGCATTTTTAACTTGATCCAAGGTTTTTTTTTAAAAAAAGCCACTTGGGATATTACAGAAGGCAAATCATCTATGGTGATTATGTTGTCCCAGCAAGAACCACGGCTTTTGCAGGAGGGAAATATCTGGAATGGGGTCAAGGCAAAACTTATTCCAAAAAGATGCTGGAAAATTTGCTTAGCTTGTATCAGAAGGAAGAAACTCCAATTCCTCTCTCACTGTGAAGGCCAGCTCAGGGATTAGAAGTTAGCTTCTCAGGGAAGAGACAAGCCCCTGGGAGCTAAAGATCACTTTGGACTGGTTCTATGACAATCGAATATTTAGGGAAACAGGATAAGGTATAAATTTGGTGGGAGATTTTCAGTCATTTAAACCGTTTAATGTTTCTGATTGAAACAGTGTAGAGTCAACTTTGCTTTTAGTTTGCTTGTTAAAGTAGAATTTTTTAAACTTCACCTCTTGCTGTGGGATTCTTTCAGTCAGTCACTGAAATATCATGTTGTCGGTTTGGGGTCCAGCAAGTGCAGTCAGTGATTTGTGAGGCCAGTCAGATCGCATTTGGAAGCCCCTATGCTGATCTACTGCAATGTAATGTTTATCTGTAATCTGTTTATCTGAATGCAATGTTTATTCTTTTAAAGATTACAAACATTAGTGTGATATGACTAGATGGCAGTCCCAGAATCTACTGAAAAATTGAAAATATGTAACATATGGCTGTGAAATGGATACCTGAGTTTGTTGCTGTTTTGACAACAATTTGAATTTAACCAATCAGTTTAAATTATGCCCAGAATACTAAAACCCAATCGAGTTTGAATTTATTGTTTGCCAACATCAAACCAATAAGACAATTCAATGTTCGGGATATAAAAAAGTAGGCATTTTGGAAATTGGAGAGAGAGACCCAAGAAATTAGGAAATACTCGCTATCAAAGGTACTTTTTCATATGAAATGTATTCACAGTAAAAAGAAAGAAAATGACCCAGAGAAATCTTCAGCTGGAAGAAGACAGACACCAAAGATAACAGCGACTGGATGATTTTAAAATTAAGTTGATGTAATTTATTAATAAGCATCTTATTGGAACAGCATATTGTTGTAGAGTTAAAGGCAGATAATAAGCAGTTAAGAGAAAGAGGAGGTTAGAGTTGTGAACAGTTGTTTAATGTTCACTTTAGAGTTAAAAAAGAAATTGACATTATTTTCTTTAAATAGCGGATATTGGGAGTTCTCTGTTGCTCATATTTTAACACATTACGAGACGAGGTGAGCTTTTCTGGGTGTTTGGTTTAATTATCACAGGGGTTCACCACTGTGTCATAACAATATTTAATAATATCCTCCAAATGGACTACCTGTCAGCAATACCTTCATCAGTTATAGTTTGACTTTGTGTACAATTTTTTTGTAGGAGCTATTCACAAATTCTTTTCAGATTACCGGTTTAGCATGGAACTTGTCTGGAGTTGACAATAAGTTACAGAATAACATTCAAAACACTGCATGTAACCTAGGTACTCATAAGGACAACCATTGATGCACAAATAGAGGTGGTCAATTATGTCTAAAGTTATTAAAAATAAAACACTGTTGGTGCACATATTGCTGCTTCTCAGCCTCCTGGAAGGAATTTTTCACTTGTCACTGGCATTTTAAACTTACAGATACATTTAGCTTTAGGCAGAGTGAGCACTCAGTATAATAATGCTCTGGAACCTGGAAAGAATCAATCACTTAAAGACCTCTGGTTGCATTTATCATCATAGTTGCAATTAATGGAGCCAAGTAAGCTCCTGTAGTGATGATCTTCAAGAGGAACAATACCTTTGCTGAAGCACAAATAATGGTTGAATTGTTGTTACTGAAAGGGTTAATGTTTCACTGACCACATTTCTTTTCGAGTTGTTAGTTGGTGCCCATGAGAACATGACCCTCCTCTCTTAATTAGATAAAAGGATTTCATATGCTCAAATTTCAGTAAAGGTTTATCGAACTTGTGAGACAGACTGATGATAATATCTTCCCAAAACCAAACCAATGGGCCAAACGGTCTCTATCTGTGCTTTAGGGAATCTATGATTCTATGAATAACAGTTAACTAATTGCAGCAATACAACGATAAGTAAGAGAGAAAAATTAAGATCTGTACAGGCTATTCAGAGACCTAAATAAAACGTTTCACTTTGTGAGCTGAGCTTGTCCATGGCAATTACTTTCAGCCAATATTTAAACACATTTCAACACCCTGCACCAACTACATGATGGCATGGTTGGGTATATTTGTGCCTGTAGTGAGATGTGTAATTCCTTTTATGGTAACCCACAGCGTAAAGTGTCCTGGCTACCCAGTTCTTCAATCTCTTTGTTACAATGCTCAAACAAACTGCTTGCCTGCAGGTAGCACCATTAAGTTCCACTTGGGAAGGTTCTTCAATCTCTCTGGATTGTGTATCTCCATCAAAATCACAGAGGCAGAACTTCTCACAACAAGATTATCGTTCTAACCATTACAAACATATCTTGAGTACATTCAAAAATCTTCTTCTCCAAATCAGCATCTCCAAGATTGACATTAGGTTTCAGCTGGCACTAGGCACATACTATGAAGCTGTTGTTGGCACCAGTCAAAAGCTGTAGAAAAAATCACATATATGAGTGGTGTGCTCTCCAGGGAGGCCACTATGTGTGAAGATGACTATGCACACATCCAGAAAACAAATCCTATTTATGGCTGACTCCATGATTATATTTGGAAAATCAAATTCAACCAGGCTGTTCTGTTTTATGCTGCAGAATCCTGGATCTACAATAGGCACTCCATGAAAACTCTGGAAACCTTCCAGTACCGACACATGAGATCCATCATAAGATTTTGACGGCAGGACAAAAATCTGAAGTGATGCGTCTTTTCCATCATGCTGGACTCAACAGCATTAAGACCACCCCTGAGAATATTTGACTCAGACCATGGTATTGAAGATTACAAAATCCCTAAGCAGTTCTTCTATATGGACCTGATGCAGACCAGTACGTTAAGGTAGCCTGGACAAGAATGCAAGAACACCCTAAATAAAACATTACACACTTCTACATTGCAGAGTACCCCCTTGAGACAATGCTTGAGCTCATTTGCCTGTGTGGAGCCAAGCACTGACATTTTGTTCAGCATGTTTTGATGTCAATCCATGCCAAACCCACAACATTGAACATGCCCAGACAGTGATCTGAGATGGATCAGTTACTGAAGTTTAGCCAAGAACACATTACGATGCTATGAAGTGTCAGCTCTGTGGTAGCCCTTACTGATCCCATCTTCAGTCATGATAGGACACACAGAAGGTGATTGAATCATTTCCAGCTTGGACATACTTGTACAATAAAGAGTCTACCACAATAGACCAGAGAAATCGATTGTGGGCTTCTTGCGAAAGTATAATGCATGCTTCTTACTTTAGTGCATAGGCTTTTGGATTGAAGTCAACCTGATATTGATCAATCAAAACTCTTTCCATATGTTAATGATAGCAAGCTTGCCAAGATTGCTGAGGGATTCGTGAGATTATTTGGAATGAGTATTGGAAACTACCTAATCTTTTTTTAAACATATTTTGACCGACTCTTGACATTAGATCATGCCAATGACAAGTTATGTCACTTACCATATCCATCATATTAGGTTGTCTTTCATTAACAGACACTGATACTCCTCAGTAAATAGCTGATGGCAGATTACAGATAATGACATAGAAATAGCACCAACTACCATTGTTCACACAACTCATCTGCTGACTGAACAAAAACCCTCACTGTCTAGGTCTTCTGTGTATATCTGTCATTATTCAAATGTTTACCACCACTAAAGTGCCAGAAGTTGCAAATATACGTTGAAATAAGCTGAGAACTTTATGTAGTCAAATCATATTTACTTTACAGGACAATGTTCATCCACAGGAGTCAAACCCATCAGTCACTCAATCTGCAACTAATTTTAATACAATATCCACACATTTGTGATAGTTAGTACTCTTACTGTCATAGAATCATAGGGATGTACAGCATGGAAACAGACACATTGGTCCAACTTGTCCATGCCGATCTGATATCCCAACCCAATCTAGTCCCACCTGCCAGCACCCAACCCTTAGGTCTCTTTTATATCTTTCCCCTCTCACTCTAAACCTATGCACTCTAATCCTGGACTCCCCCACCCCAGGGAAAATATTTTGGCTATTTATCCTATCCATGCTCCTCATGATTTTGTAAACCTCTATAAGGTCACCCTTCAGCCTCCAATGCTCCAGGGAAAACAGCCCCAGCCTGTTCATCCTCTCCCTGTAGCTCAAATCCTCCAATCCTGGCAGCATCTTTGTCAATCTTTTCTGAACCCTTTCAAGTTTCACAACATCTTTCCGATAGGAAGGAGACCAGAATTGCACACAATATCCCAACAGTGGCCTAACCAATGTCCTGTACAACCACAACATGACTTCCCAAGTCCTGTACTCAATACAGCACCTTGCATTTATCTGAATTAAACTCCATCTGCCACTTCTCAGCCCATTGGCCCATCTGATCAAGATATTGTTTTAATCTGAGGTAACCTTCTTCGCTGTCCAGCACACCTCCAATTTTGGTGTCATCTGCAAACTTACTAATTATACCTCTTATGCTCGCATCCAAATCGTTTATGTAAATGATGAAAGTAGAGGACCCAGGACTGATCCTTGTGGCACTCCACTGGTCACAGGCCTCCAGTCTTAAAAACAACTCTCCACCACCACCCGCTGTCTTCTACCTTTGATCCAGTTCTGTATCTAAATGGCTAGTTCTCCCTGTATTCCGTGAGATCTAAGCTTGCTAATCAGTCTCCCATGGGGAACCTTGTTGAATGCCCTACTGAAGTCCTTATAGATCACATCTACCGCTCTACCCTCATCAATCCTCTTTGTTGCTGCTTCAAAAAACTCAATCAAGTTTGTGAGATATGATTTACCACGCACAAGGCCATGTTTACTATCCCTAATCAGTCCTTGCCTTTCCAAATACATGCACATCATGTCCCTCAGGATTCCCTCCAACAACTTGCCCACCACCGACGTCAGGCTCACTTGTCTATAGTTCCCTGGCTTGTCCTTACCATCCTTCTTAAACAATGGCACCATGTTAGCCAACCTCCAGTCTTTCGGCACCTCACCAGTGACTATCAATGATACAAATATCTCAGCAAGAGGCCCAGCAATCACTTCCCTAGCTTCCCACAGAGTTCTAGGGTACACCTGATCAGGTCCTGGGGAGTTATCCATGTTTATGCTTTTCAAGACATCCAGCACTTCCTCCTCTGTAATGTGGACATTTTTCAAGGTGTCACCATTTATTTCCATATATTCTATATCTTCCATGTCCTTGTCCCTAATAAATACTGATGCAAAATACTCGTTTAGTATCTCCCACATTTTCTGTGGCTCCTCACAAAGGCTGCCTTGCTGATCTTTGTGGGGCCCTATTCTCTCCCTAGTTATCCTTTTGTCCTTAATGTATTTGTAAAAACTCTTTGGAATCTCCTTAATTCTATTTGCCAAAGCTATCTCGTGTTCCTTTTTTGCTCTCCTGATTTCCCTCTTAAATATGCTCCTACAGCCTTTATACTCTTCTAAGGATTTACTCGATCAATCCTGTCTCTACCTGACATATGCTTCCTTCTTTTTCTTAACCAAACTCTCAATTATTTTAGTCATCCTTTTGTTCTAGCCAAAAGGTGTCTGGATGTGCACCTCAAGGACCAGAGCTTCCAAAGCCGCAGATCAAATGCTGGATTAGACTGGATGGATTCTGTTCAGCCACTGCAGACACAATGGACCAAGTGGCCTCTTTCTGTGCAGTGAATATTCTATAACTCTACAATATTATCAAAATACTAATTATGATGGTCAACAAAATAACTGTTACATTTTTTAGTCAGCCTTTGTTAATCTTTAAAAGTTTCCTAATTCTCGAGCCTGCCACTGACCTTTGCAATATGGTCATAGAGTCACAGAGATGTAAAGCACGGAAACAGACCCTTCAGTCCAACTCATCCATGCTGACCAGAATAAACTAATCGTGTCTGAAAATGTGTTGCTGGGAAAGCGCAGCAGGTCAGGCAGCATCCAAGGAACAGGAAATTCGACATTTCGGGCACAAGCCCTTCATCAGGAATGAGGAGGAAAGTGTGTCCAGCAGGCTAAGAGGGACTCACTGAAATCCTTGTAGAGGGAGGAAGAGAGCTTCTTCAAGGAAGGCATCCTTGCAAGAGGATTCACAGTAGGTTAAAATATTTGAGGAGAAAGTGAGGTCTGCAGATGCTGGAGATCAGAGCTGAAAATGTGTTGCTGGAAAAGCGCAGCAGGTTAGGCAGCATCCAAGGAACAGGAAATTCGACATTTCGGGCACAAGCCCTTCATCAGGAATGAGGAGGAAAGTGTGTCCAGCAGGCTAAGAGGGACTCACTGAAATCCTTGTAGAGGGAGGAAGAGAGCTTCTTCAAGGAAGGCATCCTTGCAAGAGGATTCACAGTAGGTTAAAATATTCGAGGAGAAAGTGAGGTCTGCAGATGCTGGAGATCAGAGCTGAAAATGTGTTGCTGGAAAAGCGCAGCAGGTTAGGCAGCATTCAAGGAACAGGAAATTCGACATTTCGGGCACAAGCCCTTCATCAGGAATGAGGAAAGTGTGTCCAGCAGGCTAAGAGGGACTCACTGAAATCCCATTTGCTAGTACTTCACCCATATCCCTCCAAACCCTTCCTATTTATATACCCATCCAGATCCCTTTTTTTTTGTAGATATTTTTATTGAAATTTAACATTTTTGCAAATTTACAAAAATAAACAAAACTCTCAAATACAAACATTGATGTACAATTAAATCATATATACAATAGTCATAATTTAACAAAGAAAAGAGAAAGAAAGAAAACAAAAAAAGAAAAAAAAGAAACGAGAAAAGAAAGAAAAAAAAAACTCAACTTTCTACTAATCTAACCTATAACTAACCAGAGTGTATACCTAAGTCTCTTACATGCTCGGAATGTATAAACATCAAATATAATAAAACCCGTATTCGCGCAGGATTCCTCTCCCAAGGGGCCCCGGAGCAGCCCGGTCTGAAATCTTCACTAAATAAAAGCCCTTGTTAGGATAGCCGAAATATCTGCATTTATATAATTCAAAAAGGGCTGCCATATTTTATAAAATAATTCAGTCTTTCGGTGCACCATATTTGTGAGGAAGTCAAGGGGGATATATTCCATAATTAATCTGTGCCAATTTGAAAGTCCAGGGGGGCCCTCAGCCACCCAGTTCACCAAAATATTTTTCCTTGCACAGAAAGAGAGAATAGAAAATAGTCTCTTCCCGTGCGTATCCAGAAATGAGAGGTTCGAAAAGCCCAAAAGGAGAGATACAGGGTCCACCCTAATTTCCGTTCCTAAAATTTCTGTCAGGGTATTTGCCACTTTATTCCAGTATCTGCGGATTTTCTGACAAGTCCACAGACAATGTACAAGAGTACCCACCTCTATTTTGCATTTGGGACACATTGGAGATGCTCCTGCCTTAAATTTTGCCGGTCGAGCCGGAGCTATATGGGCCCTATGAAGTATCTTTAGTTGGATAGCCTGAGTTCTGTTACAGATAGCAATTCTTCTAGCATTTTCCCAAATGTCATTCCACATATCCTCAGAGATTTCTAGCCCCAAGTCCTGCTCCCATGTTTTAAGCAGGTCATCCATGTCTCCTGAGACTCCATCATGTAGCAAATGGTATATAGTACTAACGGAGGATGCTCCCGCTGGTCGTAAGACATTACGTTCTCTGTCTGATTTATAAAGACTATCTATTAATGTAGTCTTCCTCTGTATATAATCTCGAACTTGGAAGTATCGAAAGAGATCCCCATTAGGTATTCCGAATTTCAGACGCAGCTGCTCAAAGGACATCAGGATCCCATCTTTAAATAGGTCCCCTAAGCATGAGATGCCCCTGGATCTCCAGAGTTTAAAGGTGGCATCTGTAATCCCCGGTTGGAATCCCCATGCGCCTACTATTGGTGCATGGGGGGATGTTTTATGTGAGTTACCCTCATTTTGCCGCATTATATTCCAGGCCTTAATTGTGTTTAATATTATGGGATTTTTACAGTGGTCTGTAATGATTTTCCTCTTATCTGAAAATAAAAGGTTAATAAGTGGGTATTTTACTTGGGAGGCTTCGATATCCAGCCAAATTGATTGTGGATCAGATGAAACCCAATCAGCTATGTAACTTAGTAGGGAGCTTAACTGATATTTCCTAAAGTCTGGGAAGTCCAGTCCTCCCCTTGCCTGTGGAAGCTGTAGCTTCTTCAGCTTAATAAGGGGCCGTCTATGGTTCCAAATAAAGGAGCCCAACCAGCCATATAATTTACGTAGGGCTAGCCTTGGCAGCATCAGCGGGAGCATTCTCATAGGATATAAGAGACGGGGCAGAACATTCATTTTAATTAATGCTATTCTCCCTAGCCAGGAAATCGGAAGGTCTCTCCATCGCTGGAGGTCCTGCCTTATCCTTTCCATTAATTGTACAAAATTAGCCCTATACAGCTGATCAAATACTGGCGTGATAAAAATACCTAAATATAAGAAGCCCTCCAGGGACCAACGGAAGGGAAAAGGGGATCCGTCCATTAAGTGGGGTATCATAGCCAGACCACCCATTGGCATGGCTTCCGATTTTGAAAAATTAATTTTAGATTAGATTAGACTTAGATTAGACTTACAGTGTGGAAACAGGCCCTTCGGCCCAACAAGTCCACACCGACCCGCCGAAGCGAAACCCACCCATACCCCTACATTACCCCTTACCTAACACTACGGGCAATTTAGCATGGCCAATTCACCTGACCCGCACATCTTTGGACTGTGGGAGGAAACCGGAGCACCCGGAGGAAACCCACGCAGACACGGGGAGAACGTGCAAACTCCACACACAGTCAGTCGCCTGAGTCGGGAATTGAACCCGGGTCTTCAGGCGCTGTGAGGCAGCAGTGCTAACCACTGTGCCACCGTGCCGCCTGAGAATGCACTAAATGTATTAATAACTTGAATTAGACGAGGCACTGACATTAAAGGATTACTGAGGAATAAGAGAATTTTATAGCCTGAGAATGCACTAAATGTATTAATAACTTGAATTAGACGAGGCACTGACATTAAAGGATTACTGAGGAATAAGAGAATGTCATCTGCATAGAGGGTAATTTTGTGTTTACCTGTACCAATCCTCGGGGCCATTATATTAGGATCAGTCCGGATGGCTTCTGCTAATGGTTCGATTATCAGTGTAAACAACAATGGTGAGAGAGGACATCCTTGACGGCAGCCCCTACCCACACTGAAGCCATCCGATCTTAACCCATTAGTAATAACAGCTGCTTTGGGGTCATTATACAATGTTGAAACCCATTTGGTAAACACCTGTCCAACGCCAAACCTTTCCAATGTGTAAAATAAATATGACCATTCAACCCTATCAAATGCCTTTTCCGCATCCAATGAAATTACTACTCCTGGTATCTTTCCCTGATGACAGGCTTGGATCATATTCAAGACCCTTCTGATATTATTGGATGATCTGTGGCCCTTAATAAATCCCGTCTGGTCCTCCTTTATAATATATGGCAGTACCCTTTCTAGTCTTAGTGCTAACATTTTTGAGAGAATTTTAAAGTCTACATTTAGTAAGGATATTGGTCTGTAAGATGCACAATCTTCTGGGTCTTTTCCTTTTTTGAGGATAAGAGAAATATTTGCTTCTTTCAGCGTGGGCGGGAGACAGACCTGACTATGCGCAAAATTATACATATCCATAAGTGGGTCAACCAATATTCCTGTAAATTCTTTATAGAATTCAGCTTGAAAACCATCCGGGCCCGGTGCTTTTCCGCTCTGAAGTTGCCTAATTGCCTCAAGTATTTCTTGGACTGTTAAAGGGGTATTTAGGGCCGACACCTGTTCCGGAGTCAGGCCCGGGAAGGTCAAATTTTTTAAAAATGACTGCATCCTCCTAATCCTATCTTCACAATCCTGCGATCTATATAGTTCAGAATAAAATTCTTTAAAGGTCGCATTGATCTTTTTATGATCATGAGTCAGGGTACCTGTACTTTCCTTGATGGTCGGAATAGTTTGAGGGGCTTTCTTTTTCTTTGCAAGAAATGCTAAGTATCTACCCGGTTTGTCGCCATATTCATATAATCTTTGTTTCGCAAATAATATTTCCCTTTTAGCCATTTGAGTAAGCGCGGTGTTTAAAGCTGTCCTAAGAGCTGTAATCCTCTGCAATTTTGTGATAGAAGGTCTATCAGCGTATGCTGTTTCGGCTGCTTTTAGGCGAGCTTCGAGCAGACGCTGTTGCTCTCCCTTCATTTTCCTCTGGGTCGCTGAATAGGAGATGATCAGACCTCGTGCATAAGCTTTGATGGTCTCCCACATCATTGACGGATTGCTAGCCGTACCAGTATTAATTTCTAAAAAAGTTTTAAGTTCTTGGGAGAAGTACTTTAAAAATTTGCTATCTTTTATCAGGAAGGGGTCCATACGCCAATGCCGAGCAGATGTCCCATTGTTCTTTACCTTAGTTTCCATGTATACAGCGGCATGGTCAGAGATTGCTATAGTACCTATTTTACAGGTTGCTATAGAGTTTAGAAAAATCGATGGGGCAAAAAACATATCAATTCTTGTGTGACATTTATGTGGATTAGAGTAGAAAGAAAAATCTCTACCCTGTGGATGGAGACATCTCCATACATCTACCAATCCTAATTCTTTATTCAGGTCCGCCAGTTGTCTTGATCTGGGAGATACTCCAGCGGCACTCTTGGGAATCCTGTCTATTTCCGGATCCATAATACAATTAAAGTCTCCCCCTATAATTGTATGACGGGCACCAAAGGCCATCAGTTTTGAAAAAGCTTCCGTTATGAATTTAAAGGGGTGTGCCGGGGGGCAGTATACATTTAAGATCCCATATTCCTCTCCATTTATGAGGGCTTTAATCAAAATATATCGTCCAGATTCGTCTTTTATCTGATTTAGAATTTTCAAAGGGAAGTTCTTCCTGACAAGGATAACCACTCCCCTGCTTTTTGAATTAAAAGAGGAAAAAAAGGCCTGATCAAATCCGCCCTGTCGTAATTTTAAGTGTTCTTTATCCGACAGGTGTGTCTCCTGTAGGAGAGCTATATCAACTCTCTCCTTCTTAAGATTTGATAATATTTTCTTCCTTTTAACTGGCGAATTACTCCCCCTGACATTCCAGGTGCACCACTTAACCGACTGTTCAGCCATAATCATCTGGACAGATCCGAGACCCCTCGGGAGGGGAAACCCTATCTAGAACATCCCGAGCATGGAGCATACAAGATTTACAAAAGTAAAGATTCTCTGATACACTCAAAACAATATAACAAAAAACTCTTTCTAAGTATAAAAAATATAAAACATTCCGAATTGGAGATTTTCTCCCTTGTTCCCAGGGAGCGTCACTTCCTCTCCCACAGTCCATCTTACCCTCTTCCAACCAGTGCCCCACCCTTGACCCAGGTGTTCCTCAATAAAATGAGGAGAATTCAAATATAATATAAAGCTAGAGTTAACAGTGAACACCCCACCCCCACCCACACCCACATCTAAATATATTTGGGAATATTAATACCATATATAACTATAAGATTACAATCTCAACACGTAATACTTAAATATAATACCACAGAATAACAGGGGAAAGAAAAACAACCCCGCTCCTAAAAACAGAAGTAAAATAGAATAAGGTAACCACCTCCCCCCATCAACATTAACCAAACGCCCCAACATATATATATACATACACACATAGGGGGAAAGATAAGAAAAGATGAAGGGATGTAAACCAAAATAATGGGAAAGGCAGACCAGCATCCACAATCTCTTACAGCTTATTTAAGAGAGTCCAAGAATTCCTTAGCCTTCTCCGGTGATCCGAAGTTATATATGGATCCTTCGTGGCTAAGGCGTAGCGTCGCTGGATATCGTAAGGAGTACTGGATATTTAAGTCCCTTAAACGCTTCTTCACCTCATCGAATGCCTTCCTCTTTCGGACCAAAGCTGGGGAGAAGTCCTGGAACAGCATGATCCTGGATCCTTTGTGGGTCATAGCTTGGGGATCTTTTCCCAGATTTCTTGAGGCTTCCAGGAGCATCTGCCTCTCCCTATAGCTCTGCAGCTGGAACAGGACCGGGCGTGGGCGCTGGGTTGAGCCGGGCCCACGTACTGTGACCCGGTAGGCCCATTCTACCCTTACCCGGCCTGATCCAGCCTGCAGATTTAAAAGTTGTGGCAGCCAATGCTCTAAGAATGCTGTCAGCTGGCCTCCCTCTTCCTGCTCGGGAAGGCCCAACAACCGAATATTTTTTCTACGACATCGATTTTCGAGGTCATCAATGTGGTTTTCTAGGTTCTGGACTCGATTCTCGAGAAAACGGATGTGGTCGGCTGTTGATTTTATCCCAGTCTCTGAGGCTGCGGCCTTCGACTCCACCTCTCTGACTCGGCACTCCAATTCCTGAATGTCTCTGCCCTGCTTCTGCAGCTCGGCTGATAGTGCTTCTCTGCTCTGCCGAGACTCATCGATAAAAGCATCAATCTTCGCCTCCCACCTGGCAAACATCTCCTCAAAGCTCATCTTCATTGGTAAATCTCCTGAAGTAGCTGAAGACACCTTTGTTGCAGCTGAAGAGGGAGAGGGTGGGGGAGGGGTCCCTGCTTTCTTAGAGCCGCCTGTTCCCTTCCCTTTACTCATTTTCCAGCTAGTATTAGACTATTTAAATGTACTAATAGGTAACTATTTAAGGTTAACAACTATTATAAATGGTTTAGTGAGTGTGGTGGGGGTGGATAGCCCACTTTTCCCAAGTTTTGGGTAGAGCACTGTGGACTCAGTCTTGCTGGGTCGCCGCCATCTTGGATCCCCCCCCAGATCCCTTTTAAATGTTATAATTATACCAGCCTCCACCACTTCCACTGTCAGCTCATTCCATTCACTCACCACCCTTTACATGGAAAAGTTGCCCCTTAGATCCCTTTTAAAGTTTGAGCACAGTATGACTTTTCATTCGAAGAGCTCCGGGGCTGATTATCTGAGGGTACTCAATACTTCAGAATAATAGATATAAAGGAAAAGAAGGTGCTGTAGCATTTTTAGTAAAGAAAGTGATCAGTGCTGTGGACTGATCACTTGGACCCTTGGACTCCCCCCAACTCAGGGAAATGACTTTGTCCATTTATTCCTTAGCTTTTGACTTTAGGCTGTATATAACTTTCTTGCTTTGCCATGGAGGCTGTTTGTCCCCTTTACAATTTTTCTTCCTCTCTGAAATATATTCTAGTTCAGAGTAATTGAATATCTCCTTAAATATCTGCCACTATTCATCAACCGTCCTATCTTTTAGTCATTCTGCCCCAGTCCACTGAAGCCAAATTTGTCCTCATGCCAATGTAATTACCATGGTTTAACATCAGATCATTAGTATGGGACTCAAGTTTCTTTTCCTCAAACTGAATTTGAAATTCTAGCATGCTATGATTACTCTTCCTGAGAGGATCCTTTACAATGTGATCATTAATTAACCACATATCATTAGGCAATACCAAATCCAGAATAACCAGCTCCCTACTTGGTTCCCTAACATATTGCCCCAAGAAACAATCTATAATATGCTCAAAGAACTCTCCCTTGTAGCTACCCTCGCCAATTTGACCAATCCGGTTTGAATGCCATTATCAAAATCACCCATCATTATCGTTGGACCTTTCTTATCAACCTTCAGTATTTTCTGGTTTATGTTTCCTACTGAGGAACTACAGTCAGGAGACTTATAAATGACTCCCACCAGGGATTACTTTCCCTTGCTATTTCTCATTTCTACTCAGACTGATGTTACGTCTTGATTTCCAATGCCAAAATCATTTCTCACCACAGCACTGATCACTTTACTAAAAATGCTACAGCACCTTCTTTTCCTTTATATCTATTATTCTGAAGTATTGAGTACCCTCAGATAATCAGCCCCGGAGCTCTTCGGATGAAAAGTCATACTGTGCTCAAAGCATTAACTCTGTTTCCCTCTCCATTGAACCTGTCAGACCTACTGAGTTTCTCCAGCACTCTCTGTGTTTCTCGTTCTACCAATACTATGAGATCTGCTGAGTATCTCCAACATTTTGGTATTTATTTCAGATTTCCAACATTCAGATACTCTGCTGTTATGTAATGAAAATCTAAACCAAAATATACCACCTCACAATGTTTTTAACTTTGAACCTTACCTGCCATTTTTTAATTTATTTATACTTCATTGCTGTGTGTACTTGAGTACAGGAATACCAGAATACAGTGAAAAGTGTACAAGTCACCCTTTTCCGATGCCATCTTTGTATACAAAAGACAGGATTGAAAACAGAAGCAGAAATAAAGGAATCAGCCAAAAGAAAAGGAAACATCCAGATCACTCCCTGCCTCCACCATAAGTCCTTGGTCCAGAAAGTCAAACTCACAAAGTCCATGAATACCCAGGTTCCCCGAGACCCTACACATCACTGCAGGTGGATAGCCACCACCTCCTCTGTCAGGAACCCAGGCCTGGCTGTGTCCCAGAGCCATGCTGCCACTGGAACCATGTCTTTATTCTACGGTGCCATCTTGCCTCCATCAGCATTGTCTCTGCACTGGGCCAATCTCAGCAATGCAGCCGCTGCTGAAGCTGGCAGATCCTGAATTGGGCTCAACCTTGACAGTGGGTCCACTAGGCCTAAGCAGCCGATACCTTGTTATTGCTCACGTTGCTGCCACTGCCTTCTCCTGGCACCACCATTTCAGCAAAAGACCTCGTCACTGCTGCTGACATTCCGGACAGGAATAACTACCCCTGCTGCTAATATTCCGGGCAGGAACAATTCCTGCTACTGCTGACACTCCGGGCAGGAATCATTCCTGCTGCTGATATGCCGGTCAGGAACCATTCCTGCTGTTGCTGACAGTCTGGGCAGCAATCATTCTCACTGCTGCTGACATTCCGGACAGGAATCACTCCCGCTACAGCTGACACTCTAGACAGGAACCATTCTCACTGCTGCTGACATTCTGAGCAGCAGTCATTCCCGCTGCTGCTGGCACTCCAGACAGGAATCGTTCCTGCTACAACTGGCATTCCAGGCAGGAATCGCTCCCACTGCTGCTGACAATCCAGACAGGAACTGCTCCTCCTGCTGCTGGTCTTCCAGACATGAACTATTCCATCTGCTGCTGAAATTCCAGGCAGGAATCACTCCCACTGCTACTGATATTCCACACAGGAATCACTCCCACTGCTGCTGATATTCCAGACAGGAACTGCTCCCACGGTTGTTGACATTCTGGGAAGGAAATGCTCCCGCTGCTGCTGACATTCTAGACAGGAACTGCTCCCAATGCTCCAGTAATTGCTCCCGCCACTGCCAACATTCACCACTGCCTATATTCCAGGAAGGAACCACTCCCATTGCTGTCAACACTTTGGAAAGAGACTGCTGCCACTGTGGCTGACACTCTGGGAATGGGCCGCTCCCACCACTGCCAACACTCCAGGAATGAGACCGTTCCCTCCACAGCCAACACTCCAGGAATGGGATCACTCCCACCGCGACTGACACTCTGGGAATGGGACCGCTCCCACCGCGGCCGACACTCTGGGAATGGGACCGTACCCACCGTGGTTGACATTTTGGGAATGGGACCGCACCCGACATTCCCGGAATGGGATTGCATCCACTACGGCCGACACTCTGGGAATGGGACTGCATCCACTACAGCCAACACTCTGGGAATGGGACCGCATCCACTGCGGGAATGGGACTGCATCCACTGTGGCTGACATTCAGGGAATGGGACCGCATTCACTGCGGCCGACACTCTGGGAATGGGACTGCATCCACTGCGGCCCTCACTCCAGGAATGGGACTACTCCCACTAAAAAAAGGGAAGGAAGGAAACAAAGAAAGAGTAAAAGTAAAAGGAAGAGATTGAGAAAAAAGCAAGGCAGGCCCAGGTTCAGGTCCTTGTGTATGAAGGCTGCTACTCCGCTGCCACTACCAATGTCCCAGTTTCATTAAAGTTCTACCCTGACCTCCTCAAAATGTTCTATTCTCTCAAGTTTAGTAACAACAACAATCTTTGATATTGTATCCATACACCTAGATCGAGATCATTTATATTTGTTTCAGGAAGAGCAAGGATCCCAATACTAACCTCTGGGGAGCTCCACTGCAAACCTTCTTCCAGTCTGAAAAATATCCATTCACCAACACCCTGTTTCTATCCCTCTATGCATCCATTTAGCTTGTTCCATGACCTATAACTTTCCTTATCGGTCAAGCTTTCTATCTGGCATTGTTCAAACGTCTTTTGGAATTCAATGTGCAAAACAACAACAAATGCCTTTTCCTCATCAAACATCGCTGTTATCTCTTCAAAATGCTCCAGTGAGTTGACTTTCCCTTTAGATATGACTTTTCCTTTAGAAAGTTCATGCTGATTCTCATAATGTATTCAAAGTTTTCCATGTTGGTCTATAATTACTGGTATAATCTTTCAATTTTTCCAAATAAAAATATAATGTTATCAATTCTGAAGTCATTTGGCACAATCCCTAAATCTAGGGAAGATTGAAAGATTATTGTTAAGTGCCTGTACAATTTCCACTCTCACACCTTTTGATATCGTTGGGTGTATCTCATCCGGTCCTGATCCTTTATTAACTTTAATTATTGACAGTTTACCAATTACAGCCTTATTAATTCTATATGCTTCTAGTGATTGAGTTCCTTCCTCTATCACCATGGCCTAGGCAGCATCTGCTTCCTGGGCAAAGACAGATCAAAGTATTCATTTACCACCTCAGCCATGTCTATTTTTATGTCAGTTGCCTGTCTTTTTTCATGTCCCCTCTTTGCTTTGTATATTTGCTTTCTCACTTCCCTTCTAAACCTTCTTTATTCAGCTTGTTGCATATTTGAAATTACTACCTGATTGTTCTTTTTTAACTTAATTTTGATCTTCGTTCCCATCCAGGAGGCATTGGATTTGTTTGTCTTAACTTTCTCCTTTTAATTAAATAAAATTTGACTCTGCCCTAATCATCTTTACCGTGAATGAACCCATTGTCTTCCCTGTCGACAGTTAGTTCGAGAGTATCCAGCCCACTCACTCCTTGCTCCATTGAAGATAGCCGTTCGCCAATGAGTTATTCTTACTTGGGATTGACATTCTAGTCTATGTGTCATGGATCTTTGACTCTGTTGTTTCCTATTTACCACATCTTCCAAACTTAATTGGACCAGGACTTTCATTTGTGTCACCTCTACCTTCCAGAACCTCCTTGCCTCGTCCACCTTTTCCTTAATTGGTTCCTGAAAACCTATCTTTTCCCCCATGCGCTGTAATTACAATGATTGAAGTTTGTATTTGTGAAGATTCCATTCAATATTTCCACTATTTCCTCATCTTCTGTAAGAGTTGATACAATTTATCCCTAAACAGACCAATCTGCCCCAGGTGCTGGTACTTCTTTAAGATTAGATTACTTACAGTGTGGAAACAGGCCCTTCGACCCAACGAGTCCACACCGACCTGCCGAAGCGCAACCCACCCATGCCCCTAAATTTACCCCTTACCTAACTCTACGGGCAATTTAGCATGGCCAATTCACCTGACCCGCACATCTTTGGACTGTGGGAGGAAACCGGAGCACCCGGAGGAAACCCACGCAGACACGAGGAGAACGTGCAAACTCCACACAGTCAGTCAGTCGCCTGAGTCGGGAATTGAACCCGGATCCCGGGCGCTGTGAGGCAGCAGTGCTAACCACTGTGCCACCGTGCCGCCCACCCAAGTAAGGTTATTTGATTCTTTTTAATGCTCCTTCAATTTAACTCAAAGGGTGGAATTTCAATGGGATGTGTGGGGCAAGATGGTGGGGAGGAGTGGATTTTAGGAGGGGTGAGTGTTGGAAGGCAGCCTCTTCCAATCATCCACTCCAACCTCAGTGGAAAGTATTTATATCATTTTCCTGGGTATCTGCTGATGGAGTTTTGCTTTGGTCACAATTTTCTAATTGCACTCAAAGGGAAATTCTATCCTTATATTGCTTATAATACAGAAGGAAGTCTTTTAGTCCACCATGTTTGTGCTGGCTTTTTGCTAGACCGTCGAAAACTAGACCTATTCACTCATGTTATCCCTACAGTCCTATATATTTTCTCTGCTTAATCTTTTTTGTTCTTTCCTTAAAAAATTCCAACACTGTTCCACAAATATTTCCTGTGGCAAACAACTTTATCCATTAAAAAAATGCTTTCTAACCTTTCTCTGCACTCTCTCAGTGACAATGTTAAGTTGATGGCTATTCATTACTTACTGTTCTTGAATTATGTGCCATGTACATTGATATTTCATTCTCGTGTTTTTGTGGATTTGTAAGCATTTCTGCTAATGTCTGTATCGTAATAGTATTTCAGAATGTGAACTGCAGTTAAAGAAAAGGCATTTACGTGACAACAGAAACATATCCTTTTTGTATCAAGTGATGCCATGAACTTGGCTTCCTTATATAATACATGTGTTGAGATAAAGATTTAACTCAGATGTAACAGTGGATCCTTTCCAAGTGCTACAACTGTCCAATCTCATGGTGGAGGATTTGTCTGCGAGTTGAGAAGTCTAAGCTCAGCATGGTTAATTAAACCTGGGTGTTAAAAGCAAGTTAAAATCCACAACTGAAGAAAAATTTTTAACTCATTCATTTTTCTCTAATTTAATTATAATTCATCTCCTCTAACCACCTCAAGAGTCTATGTTCAGATGTTAAAGTATATTTATCTATCCTATATATTTAGGCAAGTTCCCCTCCAAGGGACTCATCCAGAATTGGATCTTCTGTGGGGCTGATTCAAATCAAAGTAGATAAATACCAAAAACTAAATGGGTAGCATTTCGTGGCCCAGTCATATGACTGCTGCTACTGACCATCAGTGGTGGAGGGAGTGGATACTTGTGGATGTGGAATCAATCACACGGGCTGCTTTGTCCTGGATGGTATCAAGCTTCTTGAGTGTTGTTCAGTGTGTACTACTTACATGACACGCTGCAGAAATTCACCAAAAGTCCGTAGACAGCATCTTCCAACCCACAGCCACTTCCATCTAGAAAGACAAATGCAGCAGGTAGATGGGAACACCACCACCAGTAACTTTCCATTCAAGCCACTCAGCACCCTGAATTTGAAATATATCGCCATTCCTTCACTGCTGCTGGGTCAAAATTATGAAATTCTCTCTTCAAGGATATTGTGGATATACAGTATATCTGCTGCAGCAGTTCAAAAAGGCAGCTCACCACCACCTTCTCAAGGGCAAAACGGGATGGATAATGTTTCCTGGCCATCCAGTGACACCCACACCCAATGAGTAAATAAAATAAAGTTCATTAATGAAGCAGTCGAAGATGGTTGAGCCTAGGAAACTACCCAGAGAAACTCTAACAACCACAGCCATCTTCCTATGTGCCAAGTATGATTCTAATCAGCTGAGACATTGCTCTGATTCCCATTGATTTCAGTTTTGCTACGGCTCCCTCACACTCAACTCAGCCAAATATGGCCTAAATGTCAAGGGCTGTCACCTCGCCTCTGGAATTCAACTTTTTTGTCCATGTTTGAAGCAAGGCTGTAATGAGGTCAGGAGCAGAGTGACCCTGTGCATTACTGAGCAGGTTATTGCTGAGCAGGTGCTGCTTGATAGCACTGTTGATGACAATTTTCATCACTTTAGTGATGATTGAGAGTAGCCTAATGGGAGTTTAGCTGGGTTGGATTTGTTGTTTTTTTGTGTAGAGGGTATAGCTGGCCAATTATTCATGTTTTGGGTCGGTGCCAGTTTTGTAACTGTATTGGAACAGCTTGGATATGGGAGCAGCAAGTTCGCGAGCACAAGCCTTCCGTACTATGAACTGAATGTTGTCAGGACTCATAATCTTTGCAGTATCTTGTTCCTCTAACTGTCTCTTGATATCAAAAGGAGTGAATTAAATTGGTTGAAAACTGGTATTTGTGATGCCGGGTACCGCTCGAGGAGGTCAAGATGGATCATCTGCATGACACTACTTTTTGAAAATTGTTGCAAATGTTTCAGTCTTAGGCTTCTGCTATAATTTGCTGATCTCTTCCATCATTGAGAATGGAGATATTTTTATATCCTCCTCTTCCAGTGAGTTGTTTAATCTTCCACCATCATTCACGACAGGATGTGGCAGGACTTTAGATCTGTGGGATCACTTAGATCTGTCTATCAGTTGTCTATAACTAATTGCTTATTCTTTGGCATGCAAGTAGTCCTGTTTGGTAGCTTCACCAGGTTGACATCTCATTTTTAGATATGCCTGGTCCTATGTTCTGTCCGCAAAAATGACCCTGCGTGCAGCTGATTGAGCATCAAGTTACTGGGAGGGATGATCACCAACAATCTGTCCTGGTCCACCCATATCGACATGATGATCAAGAAAGCACATCAACACCTTGACATCTTCAGTAGGTAAGGAAAATAGGCATGTCCATAAAAACTCTGACCAATTTTTATAGATGCACCATAGAAAGTATCCTATCTGAATGCATCACAGCATGGTCTGGCAACTTCTCTGCCCAAGACCACAAGAATAGACAGAGTCGTGGACAAAGCCCAGCCCATCACACAAAACAGCCTTCCATCCATTGACATCATCTACTCTTCCCACAGCATTGGCAAAACAACCAACATGATGAAAGCCCCCTCCCACCCAGTTATACTCTCTTCCATTGTTTTTCAACAGACGAAAGATACAAAAGTCTGAAAATATGTATAATCAGATTCAAAAACAGCTTCCTCCCCACAGTTATTAGACTTTTGAATAGACCGCTTTAATATTAATGTTGATCTGTCTCTACACCTTCTTGGCAGCTGTATCACTATATCCTGCACTCTGTTCTGCTACCCTGATGCTCTTATACAATATGATCTGCCTTTAAAGCACATAAGACAACACTTTTCACTAAAGGCCAGTACATGTGACAGTAATAAATCAAATCAAATAATATTTCAGCCTGATTTAAAGATTTGTTCAGTTTACCGTAGCCCCCAGAGCTATGGACCAAAAGCTGAAAAATGGTATTGACCAGCAATGATCATAATTCGTCATTATGCAGCAATCATACATAGAATTTAATTGAGAACCATAATAAATCAAAGGCTGGCTACTGGGAGATAAGAGCTATCTTCATGGCATGATTCATTATTACAGTTTGGGAGACATGCACATATGAACATCAGGTATATACAATGAGAGTCATGTTGCTACAAAAACCATCACAGAGCAAAAGATTGAATATTGATTGATATAAGCTGTCGATAGTTGGGTCATGTGGTGTAATGATTTAAAGAGTCAATGACACGATGAGTCCAGTGGCTGGAGGTCCCACTTATAGATTAAACTTACTCACCTTGATGATTCTTTCAAAATTAGTATTCTTTTCCTGCGCTCTATCCACATTATTCCAGAAATGTTCCATGTATTGATATCAGTTGCTAATTGTCTGCTTTCCCACCTGCTTGTATGGAATGTCTTTTCACCTCATCCTTCCAGACCTCCAGTGTGTTATATTAAAACTTGGTGCTCACTTCCTTGTCTGAACAGCCATTGCTCAAATTATCATTGTAAAGATTGCGTTCTGAATACACATCCATCCCTTCCTGCTACCACAATGCACCTCTCCCTTTAAAGAGTTCACTGCTTTTAAGAAGCATCTGCCATTCATGATATCTGGTCCCTTCCTGGTCTGTGTAGTCAATGAACAGTATAGGAAGCATTGGCTTCAACAGTAATGTTTGAAAAAATTTCATGAGATGCCTGTAATATAATGAATGTGGATTAATTTCGTACAAAAATACACATGTGTGTTTTTGGGTGATATCCAATTTCTCCTCCCTACATTTTTAGTTTTATATGTCAATCCAAATAAATAAAGAAAAATATGTAATTGATTTGTTCTACAGAGACTACTTTACATTAAATAATATGAATAGTTTGTATTACTTTTTTAGATTACATCTATTACAAAAAACAAAATTGAAAGACTGCAGAAAGACTGACAGTGTATCTGTACAAAGGTTACTACAACATTCTGAAAAACCAGTTGGCAGATACTTACACTTGGATTCACTGTATGACCTCACAACTGGAGACTCGCTTCCCTTTTCAGGCCTTTCAGATAGGGACAAGTACTGAAAGTGGGTAAAGGGTTATGAAATATAAATGCCTGAAGAAATTTGCAGCAAGAAAATGTATAAAAGGGGTAAGTAGGACATTGGCATCTGTATTGGGACAGGAAGGAACTGTACCATTGGGTTCCACCTGACCTGATCTGGGACCAGGATCCTTGTGGAAAGGCTAGATATGGTAGTCACAATGACATTAAACTAGTTAAAAGGAAAGGGGAAGGGCTCAGCAGAGGTTATTAAAGTTTCCAGAACAAGTAATCAGAGAGAGACTTTGGAAAGGGTCGGAAATCTAACTTCAGGGACTGCAGATTAGGAGACAATTATGAGAAGAGGGTGCTCAACTTAGGACTGAGGGTGCTGTACTTAATTGCACACAGTAAACAAAACAAGGAAAAAGAGCTTGTAGTGCAGATTGAAATTGACAGGCATGATGTTGTGGGCATCACAGAGGCATAGTTACAAGGCAACCAGAGTTGAGAACTAAATATCCAAGGATACCTCGCCTAGCAAAAGGAGAGGCAGATGGGCAGAGGAGAGAACTGTTGCCTTGTTGGCAAGAAATGACGTAAATCAATAGCAAGAAGTCATACAGAGTCAGAAAACACGAATGTACATGAGTAGAGTTGAGGAACCATAAATTAAAACAGACCCTGATGGGAATTATGTACAGATTCCATTGCAGCTGTCAGGATGTGGGGAAAAAAAATCAGGAGACAGAAATGGCATGTAAGAAAGGCACTATTATGGTAATTCTGGGGAACTTCAATATGCAGGTGGAGTGGAGAAATCAGATTGTTAGGTAGCTCAGTGGTTAGCACAGCTGCCTCACAGCACCAGGGAGCTGGGGTTGATTCCAGCTTTGGGCAACTGTCGTGTGGAGCTTGCACATTCTCCCCGAGTTTGCTTGAGTTCCCTCTGAATGTTCTAGTTTCCTCCCATAATCCAAAGATATGCAGGTTAGGTGAATTAGCCATGTTAAGTTGTCCATAGTTGTCAGGGATATGGAGGTTAGTTGCATTAATCAGGGTAAATGTAGGGGAATGGGTCTGGGTGGGTTACTCTTTGGAGGGTTGGTGTGGACTTGTTGGCCTGATAGGCCTGTTTCCACATTGTAGGGAGTCTATATTTTAAAAGGAATTTGTGGAATGTCCATGAGATTTTTTTTGTGGTAGAGCCCACTAGGGCACAAACAATCTGGATTTGGTGATGTGTAATGAGAAAGACTTGATTAGGGAGCTTAGGTTGAAGGAACCCTGAGAGGACAGTGATCATAACATGATCGAATTCACCCTGCAATTTGAGAAAGAGAAGCTGGAATCAGATGTAATGGTATTACAATCAATGCAACTCCAAAAAACATGAGAGAGTTGTTGGCCAGAGTTGATTGGAAGGGAGCCTAGTGGGAACAACAGTGGAGCAGCAATGGTGGGAGTTTCTGGGAGTAATGTGGGGAGAAATTCATTACAAGGAAGAAAAAATACACAGGATGCAGTAACCATGGCCGACAAAGGAAAGTCAGGGACAGCATAAAAACTAAAGGAAAAACATATAATGTGGTGAAGATTATTGGGAAGCCAAAGCATTAGGAAGCCTTAAAAAACCAGCACAGCACAAATTTAACAAAAATTCAATGGGAGGTGTGGGAGGTGCGGAGATGAAGTATGAGGGTAAGATGCCTAGTAATATAAAATAAAATTGTAAGAGTTTTTTTAGATATATACAAGATCAGAGAGAGGCATGGGTGGGCATTGGACTCTGGAAAATGAGGCTGGAGAAGCAATAAGAAAGGCTGGAGGAACCAAATAGGTACTTTGCATCAGTCTTCACGGTGGAAGACATCAAGACAGTACCAGCACTGAGGGCATTGTTGCTAAGTTTATAGATGATACAAAGATGGTGATGGGACAGGTAGTGTTGAGGAAGCAGGGAGGCTGCAGAAGGATTTGGGCAAGCTAGGAAAGTGGGCATAGAAGTGTCGGATGGAATACAAAGTGGGAAACTGTGAGGTTATGCACTTTGGTAGAAAGAATAGAGGCGTAGACTATTTTCTAAATGGGGCAAGGCTTTGGAAATCTGAAGCACAAACGGACTAACAAGTTCTAGTTCAGGACTCTTCTCAGACCATATTTATAATATTATGAGCAGTTTTGGGTCCCAAATCTAAGGAAGGATGTGCTGACCTTGGAAAGTTCCCAAGCATGAAGAGCTTATCATTTGAGGAATGGTTGAGCATTCTCTGAGGAAAGGTTACTTGACCTGAAATGCCATCTGTGATTTCTGTTCACAGATGCTGCCACACCTGCTGAGCTTTTTCAGCAATTTATGTTTTTGCACCTGTTATTAACTGTAACAAATACACTCCAATTTCCTTCGCAGTGCCTGACTAGAGAATTTCTGATTCCCTGTGGATAGATAACTTCTCTCCTTACATCCATCAAGGCCTCCAGTGCTGCATTGAAGACATTTGGAGTCCATTATCTGCCATTGTATGTTTCTTGTGTGAAACTGCATTTTAGCTTCTCACAATTCTCTTCCTCCTACTCAGGCATTCAATCCCTCAGCAACACAAGTATCACTGGCTGCCTGCTACAATCATTTCAATATGTAGGCAGCATGAATTTTGCATAAGGTGTACATCTGATGAAGCGAGTAATGTTTACCATGCACTATAATTTCCTTGTCATCTTCAAGTCTCATCAAATGTTGCACTATTTGCGCACCGCCAGAAACTTCCTACAATCTTCTTTGACCAATTTTCCTTTTAAATCTTTCTTTTTTTTTCTTTTTCTGAAGCTTTTTGCTCCCATGGCAAACTACCTGGGATCTTTATTTCTTTATTAGACGAATATTGACAAATTGTAAACTGCAGGTTGCTTGAATCGTGTCTGAGAGTTAGTTAGAGAACTAGCTTAGAGAAACTATTATAACTGGGAAATCAGTACCACTACTTAGGAAGCAACAGATAATTGGTTGGGCAGACTCTGTGGGCCAAGAGTGTATTGTTCTTAATTTACACTAATGCATTGATCTCTTTCCTGATTAAATTGGTACTTTGCCTTGCATGTCCACACCGGAAATATTAGCTCTAACACTATACTTCTGCTCTGGTACAATGGTGCGGAGTTTCTTCCGTTTGAAGACATACACAGAATGCAGCATCAGGCCCACTGTGCTGTGCAAAGTACGATGGGTATACACAGGAAATGATCCTGAGATGGTTACATGAACATGACCTGCTTCACAAAGATTACAGTCTGCAGGTAGACAATGAGTCCATTAGCCCTATACTGCATGAACGCTTTTGTTGCTTATAATAATCTGGTATGCTTGCCATCTGTTTAAACAGGCAAGGCTTCACACAGCAGTTCATTGCTACATAGCAGTTGAGAGACTTATAGTATCAAAATGCTAGGTAGATAAATTGTAATTAAGAAATTCGGACATTAGTTTAAGGATTTAGCTGTAATGTTTTTACACTGGCATTGTGTCACTGAACAACAGATTATCTTATCCTGACAAGAAAAGTTATCAATTTGCTTATGCTGAATTAGCTAATGTCAGTTGAGGTGGTGATGCATTTTCCTGACCGTGGGCCTGGAAAAATCATCAATACTTCAAACTGAGCAATCAATCAGACTGGCCTAGGTTCTTACTGCCTACAGAGACATGGTCAGCAGGGATAATAGCCACATGATATTGAAAAGCCAGCTAGTACACTAAAAACGTACCCCATTTCTCCAAATATCTCTATTTTCATAAAAAAAATTAAGCAAGATAACTTGTATACACTGTCATTTGCAGTTACAAGTTATATAAATTACCCGAAATATATTATCACAAAGAAAATTATTGTTGTTAATACAATATTAACAAAACACTAACTTTAGTTAATTCCACTTTTGTCAGACTCAGCACACATTTTCAGTCTTAGTTATTAAATTAAAGCACACATGAGCTTTTGTTGTTCGTTCGATATTTGCTTATGTCTGGAGTGATGATGAGATGTCCAAGAGCAGGGGCAGGTTGAATAGGAAGCTGTTGAAGGTTTGATGGCATATAATTTTAAGATGAAGATCAGGAGACTTAAAGGGGGGATTTGAGGGAAAATATTTTCACCCACAGAGTAGTGGGAATCTGGAGTGCACTGCCTGAGAAGGGATTAGTGGCAGAAACCTCACAACCTTTAAAACGTAGTTGGATGAGCACTTGAAATGTTATAATATTCAAGGCTATAGAACAAGTGCTGGAAAGTGAGATTAGTGTAGATAGGTTAGAGCAGATTGGTGGGTCAAAGGGCCTCTTCTGTGCTGTAGGATTTGATGTCACTATGAATCTATGGTCTTTCTTGAGGAAGTGTCATTCCTATGTTGGGTGCAATATGGTAAGGTAGCTGTTGTTGCTGATCTATTTCCATTGATTGGGAGCAGTGAACCTCTAAGACTGACGATGTGTTCTGTGCAGTCGGTGGGATGTGGCTTTCTGCTGGAGAAAATGTTGCAACCTGTATTGAAATCTCAATCTCACTTAGCAGCAAAAAAGCCAGACCACAGAAATTTTGAGAGCTTTGAATACAAATGTTGAAATCCATTTGACACTCCTAATGAATGGTGTGTAATCAATGTCAGATCTCAAGGTGTGAGGAAACCATTGATTGGTATGTAATCTCACTGATAAGTCTGACTGAAACTTCTGAGTTTGGACAACAGAAAGATGATTTTATCATACTTAGATTTTTCAATCATTAGAGATCTTGCCATAAAAGCACATCTGCTGAGAGAGAAGTTACTCTCAAGGAAGACAGTGACATGTACAAAAGATCTGAGATTAGATTCCCTACAGTTTGGAAACAGGTCCTTCGGCCCAACAAGTCCACACTGACCCTCCAAAAAGTAACCCACCCAAACCCATTTCCCCCTGAATGATGCACCTAACACTATGGGCAATTTAGCATGGCCAATTCACCTTACCGGCACATCTTTGGAATTTGGGAGGGAACCGGAGCACCTGGAGGAAACCCACGCAGACACGGGGAGAATGTGCAAACTCCACACAGAGAGTCACCCAAGACTGGAATCAAACCTGGGTCCCTGGTGCCGTGAGGCAGCAGTGCTGACCACTGAGCCACCATGCCATCCTAGTCAGTTATGAGCTAGATTTAATGAAAGGACAGATTAGGTATTGCATTATGCTGAGAGATATTCCAGGCCAATAAGAAGAAAGTATTGGAAGAAAGAAAGAAATATTTGCAGTAAAATGAGCAGAATGATCACAGCCAGATGCCATATGGAAATATGAATGAATAGGCCACTTGGTCTTTCATGGTTGCTCCATATCCAAGAGACTGACCTGATAACTCCACATTCCCTGATTTACAGATATTTCTGGAATGTTAGGTGTTACCTCAATAGTGAAAATGAGGACAAAATATGTGTTCAACTAATCTGCCTTCTCCTTATTTTCCAATAATAATTCCTCACTCCCACCTTCAATAGGACAAGTGCCCATTTTGTTCACTTACCTTTTAAAATATCTATAGGAACTCTTACTGATGATTTTAATATTTCTAACAAGATTTCCTTTGCACTCTAATTTCGCCCTCCTTGTTAATTTTTTGGTCAGGTTTTGCTATTTTATATTCTTGGAGAAAGTGAGGACTGCAGATGCTGGAGAGTCAGAGTTGAAAAGTGTTGTAATGGAAAAGCACAGCAGGTCAGGCAGCATCTGAGAAGCAGGAGAGTAGGTATTTTGGGCATAAGCTTTTCATCAGGAATGTTGTGCTTATACCCAAAACGCGACTCAATAACCATAGAGGGTGAATCGCCCTATCAGAATTTTTCTTTCTATTTTGCTTTGTGCACTGAAGTATCCTTTATCTAGCTCTGTTTTCATGCTCTCACCTCATTTAAGGTTAAAATATAATCTTGGAACCATTTTTCTATCCATCAACTTGAATCCAAAATTCAATTACGTTATTCTCACAGCCAAATGGAGCATCTTCTCCATGAGGTCAAGAATTAATTTTATCTCATTGCACAATACCAGGTCTAATTTAGTCTGCTCTCTTGTTGGCCCTAGAATGTGCTCTACTAGAAACTGTCCCAAAAACATTCTACAAATTCCTTACCTTGGTTAACTTTGCACATGTGATTTTTCCAGGCTGTGTGCAGATTAAAATCCACTACGATTATTGCTAATCCTTTCTGACAAGTTCACATGACATCTTCCCTTATGTTAGGTCAGGCAGCATCCGAGGAATAGGAGAATCAATGTTTCAGGCAGGAGCCCTTCATCAGGAAGGGCTGATGAAGGGCTCCTGCCTGAAACATCGATTTTCCTACTCCTCAGATGCTGCCTGACCTGCTGTGCTTTTCCAGCACCATTCTAATCTTGTCTCTGATCTCCAGCATCTGCAGTCCTCACTTTTGCCTATCTCCCTTTTTGTTCCATCCAACCACGTGGCGACTGTTAGGATGGCCTGTATATCACTCTCACAAGTGATTTCGATCCTATCTATCCCAATAGTGCAAATGCCACCATTAATTCACAAAGCCACACCTTTACCTTTTCATAGCAAACCCTCCTTCCTAAATTATATTTATTCTTCACTATTCAGGTCCCAATTTATGCCATCCTGCAGTCATTTCATTCTAATGGTTATTAGGTCATGTATTTATTTCAATTTGGGTTATCAGTTCATCTGTTTTGATGTGCCTTTAGTTAGGGACTGTTTGTACTTTTCTAACCTCCAGCCTTATCTGCTAATTTACTCTGAGGTTTGTTCTGTCACTTCATGTTTCATTCATCATTTCCCATACTAATAACCTCCTCTCTTGCCTCATCTCTTCTCAAAATCCCCCTTATCTTTCTAATTCTGTGTCGCGCTAGAAATCCTCTTCATGCATGGTAAGATTGTAAACTGTGTCAGCGTAGAATCCTTAATTTCCCTAGTACTGGTGCCAGTGCCCAGCACCCACTTCAGCTGCTCTCCTACCCTCCGGGTCCTGCCTCACTTGCACTCACACCCTCCTTTCCCTGATCAGTTACCAAATCAGAAGTTGCAATCTGTGTCAACTTTCCTATTCTCAGATGTGTTGTGCTGCCTGTAGTTCAGCCACCAGCTCACAAACTAGGCCATTTCAACTGTCATACTTATGTTTGCTTTCGATCACACTGGAGATCCCACACCACAGTGCACAACTGGATTTGCCATCTTTTTATGTCACATTTAAGGAATGAATCAATTTTATGATTCATTATGAAATAGATTAGTGTTCCTTCTCACTACATTGTGTTGAATTAGAATCCAATAAGCCTCACCGTTTAAGACTAAAGCGGTGTATAAAATCATTAGTTTCTCAATTCCATTTTGTTGGAGTTTTGGGGTCCTCAAGGTGACTGGCTGTCTTCGGTTCCTTCACTGATCTACAGAGGTCACCACAAAGAGAAAAAGAAGCATGTCAAGGAGCTCTAACAGTAAGAAGTTGAATCAATTTTGTACAAGGGTTCAGAACATAGAACATAGAACAGCGCAGTACAGGAATACGCCCTTCAGCCCACCATGTCTGTGCTAACCATGGTGCCATTCAAAACTAATCCCATCTGCCCATATATGGCTTGTTTCCCTCTATGTCTGCCTGTTCATGGGTCTGTCTAAATGCCTTTTAAACATGGCTATCAATATTTGCTTCTATTACCTCCCTAGCAGAACGTTCCAGGCACTGACTAGCCTCTGTGTAAAAAAGCCTGCCTTGCACATCTCATAGAGTCATGGAGTCATTGAAATGCACAGCACTGAAACAAACTCTGCGGTCCAACTTATCCATGCCAAACAGATATCCTGAACTGATCAAGTCCTATTTGCCAGCACTTTGGCCATAATCCCCCCAAAATCTTCTTATTCATATATCCATCCAGATGCCTTTTAAATGTTGTAATACCCACCTCCACCCCTTCCTTTGGCATCTTATTCCATACATGCTCTACCCTCAGTGAAAAAATTGCCCCTTAGGTCCCTTTTAAAGCTTTCTCTTCTCACCGTAAACCTGTGCCCACTAGTTTTGGTCTCCCCCAACCTGGGGAAAAGACCTTGGCTATTCACTTTATGCATGCCCCTCATGATTTTGTAAATCTCTATTCAGTCAACCTTCAGCCTCCAATGCTCCAGAGAAAATAGCCCCAGTCTATTCAGCCTCTCCCTATAGCTGAAACCTTCTAACCCTGGCAACATCCTTGTAAATCTGTTCTGAATGATTTAAAGTTTAACAACATCCTTCCTATAGGAGGGAGACAAAAATTGAACACAGTATTCCTAAAGAGGCCTAACTAATGTCCTGTATAGCTACAACATGATCTCCCAACTCCTATACTCAATGCTCTGACCAATAAAAGCAAGTGTACCAATTGCCTTCTTCACTATCTTATCTACCTGCAACTCTACTTTATGGAATTCTAAACCTGCACTCCAAGGTATCTTTGCTCAACACACTCCCTACAACCTTATCATTAAGAGTATAAGTCCTACCCTGATTTGCCTTTCCAAAATTCAGTATCTCTAATTTATCTAAATTAAACTCCATCTGCTACTCCTCAGCCCACTGGCCCACCTGATCAAGATCCCATTGTGATCTGAGGTAACCTTCTTCGCTGTCCACTGCACCTCCAATCTTGGTGCCATCTGCAAACTTTCTAACCATGCCTCCTATGTTCATATCCAAATCATTTATATAAATGTCGAAAAGTATCGATTCTTGTGCTACTCCACTGGTCATGACCCTCCAGTCTGAAAAGCAACCCTTCACCACCACCCTCAGTCTTCTACCTTTCCCCCAGTTCTCTATCCAAAGGCTAGTTCTCTCTGTATTCCATAAGCTCTAACCTTTTTTTTAGATTAGATTACTTACAGTGTGGAAACAGGCCCTTCGGCCCAACAAGTCCACACCGACCCGCCGAAGCGCAACCCACCCATACCCCTACATTATCCCTTACCCCTTACCACTATGGGCAATTTAGATTGGCCAATTCACCTGACCCGCACATCTTTGGACTGTGGGAGGAAACCGGAGCACCCGGAGGAAACCCACGCAGACACGGGGAGAACGTGCAAACTCCGCACAGTCAGTCGCCTGAGTCGGGAACTGAACCCGGGTCTCCAGGCGCTGTGAGGCAGCAGTGCTAACCACTGTGCCACCGTGCCGCCCACCGTGCCGCCCTTCCAACCAGTCTATCAAAAGGAGCCTTGTCAAATGCCTTACTGAGCTCCATGTAGATCACATCCACCACTTTGCACTCATCAATCCTCTTCATTACTTAGAAAAAAGAAGCATAGAAAACAGGTGCAGGAGTAAGCCATTTGACCCCTTGAACCTGCACCACCATTCAATATAATCATGGCTGATTGTGCAATCTCAGTCTCCCACTCCTCTCTTCCCATATCCCTTGATTCATTTAGATGCAAGAGACACATCCAGCTCCCTCGTGAATAAATCTAACAAATTGTTCCCAACTGCTTCCTGAAGGAGAGATTTCCACAGGTTCACAACCAGCTAAGTGAAAAAAATCCTTCCTCATCTCAGTCCTGAATGGCTTACCCCTTATTCTTAGCCTGTGACCCCACGTTCTGGACTCCCCAACATTGAGAACATTCTTCCCACATCTAGCCTGCCCAGTCCCATCAGGATTTTATATGTTTCTGTGAGATACCACCCCCCACCCCCCACCCCAAACCCCACTCTTCTGAATTCCAGCAGGTACAAGCCCAGTTGATCCAGTCATTCTTCACATGTCAATTTTGCCATCCCGGGAATTAGTCTGGTGAATCTTCATTAGACTCCTTCAAGAGCAAGAATGTCCTTCCTCAGACTAGGAGACCAAAACTGCACATAATACTCAAGGTGTGGCCTCACCAAGGCCCTGTATAATTGCAGCAAGACATCCTTACTCCGAGACTCAAATCCTCTCGCTATGAAGGCCAGCATATCATTAGCTTTCCTCACCTCCTGCTGTACCTGCATGTCAACCTTCAGTAACTGTTCCACCATGACCCCCAGTTCCATTACTCCTTACCTTTTTCTAAACTGCTGCCATTCAGATAATAAATCTGTTTTTGTGACCAAAGTGGATAACCTCACATTTATCCACATTATATTGTATTTGCCAAATATTTGCCCACTCATCCAGCCTGTCCAAGTCACATTGCAGCCTCTTAGCATCCTCCTCACTGCACACATCGCCACCCAGCTTAGTATCATCTGCAAATTTGAAAATATGGCACTCTTCAAAAAACTCAATGACATTAATGAGATATGGTTTCCCATGCACAAAGCCATGCTGACTATCCCTAATAAGTCCTCACCTTTCCAAATACGTGTAAATCCTATCCCTCAGAATACTGTCCAACAACTTGCCTACCAGTGATTTCAAACTGAATGGTCTATAATTCCCTGGCTTTTCATTTTCATCTTTCTTAAATAATGACACCAACCTCCAGTCTTCTGGCACCTCACCTGTGGCTATCGATGATACAAATATCTCAGCAAGGGCCCAGCAATCATTTCCATAGCTTCCACAGAGTTCTAGGATATACCTGATTGGATCCCAGGGAGTTATCCAACTTTAAGCATTTTAAGACATCCAGCACCTCCTCCTCTCTAATATGGATATTTTTCAAGCTGTTGCTATTTATTTTTCCATGTTCTCCATCTTGCATATCCCTTTCTACAGTAAACACTGATGAAAATGCTTAGTATCTCCCCCATCTCCTATGGTTCCACACATAGGCAGCCTTGCTGATCTTGAAAGGGGCCTATTCTCTCCCTATTATCCTTTTCTCCTTAATGTATTTGTGGAATCCCTTTGGATTCTCCTTAAGTCTTCTTGTCAAAGCTAACATTTTGCCTTCCTGATTTCCCTCTTGAGTATATACCTACTGCATTTTTACTCTTCTAGGGAATCACTCAATTTCTGCTGTCAACACCCAACATATGCTTTCTTCTTTTTCTTGACCAAAACATCAGTTTCTCAATAATCCAGCATTCCCTACATCTGACAGCCTTGCCCTTCACCCTAACAGGAACTTACTATCTCTGGACTCTCATTAGCTCATTTTTGAAGGTTTCCCATTTTCTAGCCCTCCCTTTAACCTGCAAACATCTGCACTCCCCCCCCCCCCCCCCTCCCCACCCCCTGCCACCCATGAACTTTTGAAAGTTCTTGCCTCAAACCCTCAAAATTGGCTTTTCTCCAGTTTAGAACTTTAGCTTTTAAATCCAGTCCATTCTTGTCCATAACTATTTTAAAGCTAATACAATTATAGTCACCGGCCCCAAAGTGCTCCCCCACTGACACCTCAGTCACCTGCCCTGCCTTATTTCCTAAGAGTAGGTCAGATTTTGCTCCTTCTCTAGTAGGTGTATCCACATACTGAATCAGAAAATGTTCTTGCATACACTTAACAAATTCTTCTTCATCCAATCCCTTAATACTGTGGCGTTCCTAGTCTATGTTCAGAAAGTTAAAATCCCCTACCATAACCACCCTATTATTCTTACAGATAACTGAGATCTCCTTACAAATTTATTTCTCAATTTCCCACTGACTATTGGTAGGTCTATAGTACAATCCCAATAAGGTGATCATCCCTTTCTTATTCCTCAGTTCCACCTAGATAACTTTTGTGGACATATTCCCTGGAATATCCTTTCTAGATACAGCTGTAATGTTATCCCTAATCAGAAATGCTACTCCCACTCCTCTCTTGCCCCCCCCTCTCTATCCTTCCCATAGCACCCATACCCTGGGACATAAGTTACCAGCCTTGTCCATCCTTGAGCCACATCTCTGTAATTGCTATGATATTCCAGTCCCATGTTCCTAACCATGCCATACTTCATCTGCCTTACCCGTTAGGCCTCTTGCATTGAAATAAATGCAGTTTAATTATCAGTCCTACCTCGTTCTCTACATTGCCCCTGCCTGCCCTGACTGTTCGACTTACTCCTTTTCCCAATTGTACTGTCTCAGACTGATCTCTTTCCTCACTATCTCCCTGTGTCCCAATCTCCCCCCAAAACTAGGTTAAATCCTGCCAAGCAACTCTCACAAATCTCCCTGCTGGTATATTAGTCTCCTTCCAATTCAGGTGCAACCCTCCATGTCATAGAGGTCACCTCTACCCCAGAAGACAGTCCAATGATCCAAAAGTGCGAATCTGTCTCCCCTGTACCAGCTCCTCAGGCACACATTGCTCTATTCTTCTATTCCACCCTCACTAGGTCATGGCATCAGGATTACTCCAGATATTGCTACCCTCAAGGAATCTCTTCTAAATTCCCGCCAAACTTCCTATATTCTCTCCTTAAAATCTCATTGTTTTCTCTTCCTATGTTATTCATATGTTTCAATGTGTACAACAACCTCCTGCTGGGCCCTCTTCTCATTGAGAAGAGGGCGGCACGGTGGCACAGTGGTTAGCACTGCTGCCTCACAGCGCCTGTAGACCCGGGTTCAATTCCCGACTCAGGCGACTGACTGTGTGGAGTTTGCACGTTCTCCCCGTGTCTGCGTGGGTTTCCTCCGGGTGCTCCGGTTTCCTCCCACAGTCACAAAGATGTGCGGGTCAGGTGAATTGGCCATGCTAAATTGCCCGTAGTGTTAGGTAAGGGATAAATGTAGGGGTATGGGTGGGTTGCGCGTTGGCGGGTCGGTGTGGACTTGTTGGGCCGAAGGGCCTGTTTCCACACTGTAAGTCTAATCTAATCTAATATTCTGCCCCCTCTCTGAGATATTGTTGATCCTGGGTCCAGGATGCAACACACTATTGTGATGTCTCACTGCCAGCCGCAGAAATGCCTATCTATGCCTCTGACTACATAGTCCCCTATCATAATCAATTTCTTCAAATCCGGTGTATCCTTCATTATATTAGAGCCAGTCTTGGTACCAGAATCTTGGCTGTCAGTGCTATATTCCCCTGAGAGTCCAACACCCCTACATTTTCCAAACCACATACTTGTTTGAGATGGGGATAGCCACAGGATATTCCAGCACTACCTGCCTCCCTCTCCTACCTTTCCTCGAGGTCAGCCATCTACCTGACTGTGTCTTTAGTTTTTCTCCCTTCCTGCAACTTCCATCCATCACACGCCCTAGCTCCTGCAAATTCGTCAGTGACTATAACTGCCTTTTCATCTGTTCCATATGATCCAACAGGATTCATAAACAAAGACACTTCCTGCAGACATAATCATCAGAAATATGGAAATTCTCACTAATTTCCCACATCCAATAGGAAGAGCATATTTCTCAACTAAAAGCGTTTGTGCCTTCACAACATAGTGACGCAGAAAATAGTATGGCCATACTGCTCTAAAAAATTGCTCCAGGCCAGCTTAGTACATATGTTTTTATATTTTCAAAGTTTAATCAAGAAATACATCTCAATAAAAACATATAATCAAAAAAAAACCCACTCTACTTACTATTGTAGATTTTGGGGAGGCAGATAGCTTAGTGGTATTATTGCTGGACTGTTAACCCTGAGGTCCTCTGGCAACCCAGATTCAAATCCTGCCACCGCAGATGGTGGCATGTGAATTCAATAAAAACCTGGAAATAGGCATGTAATGATGACCATGAATCCATTGTCTAGATTAGAGTGGTGCTGGAAAAGCACAGCAGGTCTGGCAGCATCTGAGGAGCAGGAAAATTGACATTTCGGACAAAAAGCCCTTCATCAGGAATTTGATGTATCCTGAATCCATTATCAATTGTTGGGAAAAACTCATCTGATTCACTAATGTCCTTCGGGAAGGAAACTGCCATCCTTACCTGGTTTGGCCTACATGTGATTCCAGACCCACAGCAATGTTGTTGATTCTTAACTGCCCTCTGGGTAATCAGGGTTGGGCAATAAATGCTGCTTAGCCAGTGATGAAAAACAAGAAAAACATTAAGGCTGTACTTTAAAAAGCCACTTAGCTGCTCCCCAGCTGTGAGCGCCCAAACACAGGCTTCTCCAAGGTCAACTTGTTAATTTTGCTGTTTGTTTATTTTGTTTAGAACCAACTCTGATGTGCAAAGATACTTGAAAACAGACAGCATGGGCAGCAGTTATGCAGATTGTTGTGATGTCAGACAGCAGTGTAGGGTTCTTTCTCCAGTTGAATCACTTCCCATGTTGTCACTGCCTTTGTCTGTCTTCCTCCTTTTTTTAAAATACCATTGTTTAGATCTTTTTCCCGAAGTTCCAAATTAATGCAACAGCTTAAAAAAAAGTAATTACTGCTCTTAGAATTCAAGGAAATCAGCTCCAAAACTGAAAATACCATTTAAAAAAGCCCTTTGCGCCCTCCATCTTGGATTACCCAGAATCCTGTTTTATATGTCCTTTCACTTTCATAGCACCAGAGGCTGGAACTTGCACAATCATTTTGAATTATCCAATAATTCGAAATTGCAGTTTTATTTTACTTATTCCCTGTTGTTCCTTCCATATCTGGCCCTTTTATAGCTCAGAAAACCTACATATTTTCAGCTGGGCATTTTTGCTGTCTTTTCTGGAGCAGCTGTCTCTCTTACAACTCTAAAATCTCACACAGTTTCAGTTGGACCATTCTAACATCATGTTTTAAGTAATCTGTATTTATTGATTGCCACCAATTGCAGACACTTAACACAGATGTCAAGATCACATCGCAAGACAGGCGACATTTGAATTGGAATTACATTTCTCCAAACAGCCAACATCAATGGCAGCACAGTGACTCATTAGTTAGCACTGCTGCCTCACAGTACCTGGGTTCAATTCCACCCTCATGAGATTCTGTGTGATAGGAGTTTACATGTTCTCCTCAAATCTGCATGGGTTTCCTCCAGGTGCTCCGGTTTCCTCCCACCATCCAAAGAGGTGCAGGCTAGACGGATTATCCGTGGGAAATGCAGGGTGACAAGGCAGGAGTGGGTTTGGGTGAGATGCTCTTCAAATGGTCAGCATGGACTTGATGGGCTGAATGGTCTGCTTCCACACTGCAGGGATTCTATGATGATGGTAAGCAAGCAGACAAGTCAAATTAGGGACTAGTAAGTAATTGATTCATAGGACTCAAGCTCAAAAATGCTACCAATTATATTAAACAAAATTAAAATGTTTTGCTTCATAATGTATCATATTGTTTGTGTCTTCTATCTGCCACACTATATATAATACTTAAAAACCAGGTTCACTCACCAAAATTATAGACTTGCTCATTCTAACGTACAATAATCTCTGAGCAGATATTACCAGGGAGGGACAAACCATTTAGTTTAACTACAATCACCTTGTGAGTTTATTTGAATAGAGTTAGCAATGTTTTTTTGTTGGGGAATTTAGAAACTCCTGATTCAAATTTCCTTTGTACTGGTTGAGTCTGACCCAGGGTGAGGTGTAACATACATCAGTTCACTTCACCTTATGCCAGTTTCCAGGATCAACTGCACTTACATAGAACATTGAACATTACAGCGCAGTACAGGCCCTTCGATCCTCGATGTTGTGCTGACCTGTGAAACCAATCAAAAGCCCATCTAACCTACACCATACATCTTC